>NC_090960.1:10602500-10902500 GCF_040807025.1 Struthio camelus
GCGTGGGCTGCCGGTTTTATATCGCTTGAGTCAACACCAGATTTCTGGATTGAGTGTCCATCCTCTATCCTCGTGCTGCGAGGATCATGCAAAATGCTTCTAGCATTTTAACTTTTGCTTTCCCTTAGCGATGGCCTCCTGATGCTTACTCATCCATTAAATGTTTCTGTAAACAATTATACTGTAACATTCCAAAGATGCTTTTTGGCACGTGTGAAATTGCAGGATATAAACTTCAGAGAGTCTGGGGGGAGTAAGAGAATACAATGAGAGCATAGTAATGTAAAAACTACCTTTTAAAAGATGAATATTTGCTTGTTTAAGGTTATCTTCAATATAAGTTCGGAGTGCTTAAAACATGCTTTTACAAGTATACTAATGTAAGCCTTAAGATACATATATATGAGGGGCTTGCTATCTTTTTGTCCAATAGTTTAAAAAAGAAAAAAAAAAAAAAAGGTCATTTTAACTGTTCAGTAAGTGCAGAGTACAGTAACAGGTACAGGAGGAAAATGTGCAAACAAATTAACAATTAAAAGAACTGATTCTTTTGATGTTGGAGTAAGTGGGGAAAAAAATAGATTAAACCTAATCTTACTGTAGGATATCCGAGTCTGAATTGTGCTTGAAATCTGGTTAAAGATTGATCATGCAGCATTTTGTGTACACTGGAAACTTTACTGTAGTGTTAAACTAAAAACATCTGAAGGTTTGTAAGGTTTATCTAAGCAGTTTTTAAGGATTGTCGCTGACTATAAGTAACATAGTTGATCTCATGTCTGTGTCTGTTGAATCGCTAGTTAGGTTAGTTTAGTCTCACGGACAGCTTGTGAGGTACTATATTCAGCCTGAAGCATAATTCCATCTGACCGGCTGTTTTTTTTCCCCTAGCCAAAGACAAGAAACTGCTCTGCTTTCATATAGCTGTTCACTTAGAAAGCAGACTGTGAGCCTGGACTGATATGCGAGGACAGCCTTGCAAATAGGACTGGCCTCTGTGGTTGATGAGGTTAGACTGTCCTGGTTTAGAAAAATCTGACTGAACAAAACATTATGATTTCCTAAGTCTGTTGCACACTGTAATGTGTCTGTATTGCTTCTGATACGTAGTCCACTTGGCGGATTATCTCCGGGCTCTTTGTGTTGGATAGACCTTGAAGTTTTCACAGGTGATTTGTAGTTCTCTTATCAGTATTCTCTTTGGATCATCGGCTAGAACAGCAGCGTTTGACATATTAGAAATCCATACCATTCACTTTTCTATGCTTGCAGGTGCCTGTTAAATTTAGTTAATAGGTTTAAAAGCTGTGGTTCTCTACTTACAAAGTCTGTCTATCTTCTATAAATTGTATGAGACTTTTAATTAAAATATTAGATAAAAGTTCATGTAACAAATCAGCGTTTACTGTAGATATTCAGTTTGGAAACTGATCCAGCCTTTCGGTTGAGTGGATCATGTAGCTTGTTTTAAAGGCAAGAAGGACCATATATCACGAGCTTTTCCTGATGTTGTGACTGGGCCTTTTCCATACATTCAGTACACTCAGTGTTGCATTGTCTTAGTGCATCTAAATAGGCAGCTCCCTACTACCTGGGAGGAGAGAAGGCAGCCAGGGTGGGTTGAGGTTGGCTGAAAAAGTCATACAGCTTGCCGTTCCCTCTCTGCCCCGGGAAAGGGAGTGAGTGGGAACAAGCTGTGCGGGTTAGCGTGCTTGCCGTCTTCTCTGGTGCGTGTATAGGTGCCGCCTGATACATGTGCAGTAAGCCCAGTGTAGTAGGGAAGGAGCTGTACTGTCCTCGGGAAACACTGCAGCTGAATGCAAGCTGGCACGACCAAAGCAATGCGCTTGGTCTGCAGCGTGGTGCCAGAGAGCTCACAGAAAGCTGGCAGGGGAGCGGGTTGCGGGCAGGATGAATTTTCCAGGTAAGCCGCAGACCGAGCATCCCTGGCCTAGAGCGTCTCTTTTCACTAGCTGCAGACGAAAATATTCTGACTGTATAAATACCAGAGGTTGATTGTCAGTATTTTTCTAACCAGAACTGAAATAATTGAGGTGGCAATTTGAAAGTGGATGTATAAGTACTTGCAATGTGTGCTGTCCTGTTACATTTATAAAGGCTGAAGCTGGGTGAAGAGTAAGACTTTCTTACTTGAGAATGAATATAACATGAAAAGGCTGATTGATTTCCCCCTCCCCCCAACTTCTTTGATCTTTGCCACTAATAATAGCTCACTTGTGTTTGTTGTCTTTTGATCAGAAGCTATCTCAATGCTTTCTGGCGCTTTTTTTGTCACCGTTTCCTCTTCCTTCACCACAATATCTAAAAACTTGGTAGTTAATGGTGAAGTCCTGTTGTTTTTCTACTAAGTTGGTACAAGCAAAGTTACAAACTGGTTAAAAGGATTGGATTCTACTAAGCTGTATGGGAATAGCCATAAAAGGGGGAAGGAAAAAAAAAAAAAAAGGCCTCTTCGTTTTGTTTGGGGGGATTCCCCCCCCTTCCAGAGCAGAATGCAACAAAATTGCACAAGGCCATTGATGTTTGTATTTACTTTTGAAAATGCATGTCAAAGGGGTTTGCAAATTCTAGAAAGCTTAATAGAAAGTGGCTTACCCACATCTGTGAATCAAAGCATAATTAGAACTACCTAATGAGGCTCTCTGTAAAGGCATCTCAGGGTCAAATATTCCTGAACTTTTAGAAACAGGTTTCCAGTAGCTGAAAAGGCGTACAGGGTTTGCTTTGTGTGTTAGCAATTTTGCATGAACTTAGAGGTTCATAGAGGAAAGAGTATTAAGTAGCTTGGATTTTTTTTTTTCATATTTTGTTTGATGATTTGTATGCTTAAACAGGGCTTGAATGTGGCTCATAGTATGTGGTAGTATTTAAGTGTAATAGAAATATTGTAATATAGAATAAAAGCAATGTGGAATAGAGTAAGTTTGGTTTCATTCCAAGAATGAAATAGTCCTGATGAATTCCTGAAGAGTACAATCTTACAGCATGATGGATACTTATATGGCATAAAAAATATGATGTGAATCTGTTGGAAATTGAAATTAAGCAGGTGTAAATTGGTTTATCTCCACTCAAATGTGATTTGTTCCAGCTGATCTTTCCTTATCTTTTAAGCATTTAATCATACCACTATGAAATGCAAGGTGTATGCATCTAAAAACCATTTTTCTTAAGATGTTTGCTGTAAGAGATAGACACGTAATGCTGAATGTAAAGGCAAATGGTCAAGGATTCCGTTTTCAGAAATGCATAATTTTTTTTTTCCAAACTGTTATTGGCATCTATGTCTCCCCAGTTCTTGTGAAAATTACTTGGAAAAACAATGCAACAGGTTAAATAGTATCAGGACTCAGTCATCAAATTAGTTCTGGACTTAGGGACATGAACAGAACCAAGTAATAGCTCCCAGTTTCTGAAATACTAAAATCTTTTTCCTAAATGCTCCATTTAGTCTTGTTTGATCTCTCGTGGTTACCCTATGTTACCCTAAAAATAAACAGCCTTTAAATGTCACTTTGGGCTCCTATCTCATTGCCTTTCGTAGCTTAAGGAAACTTTACTTTGGTCTAACAAATGAGGAACAAAAATTAGTTTTGCTCTTAAAATGAAAGATGAAATATTAAATTGGCTGTAACTCCCCCTCCTTCCCCCTCCCCAAACAAAAAAGTTAATCTAAGTACAAAAGTTTCCAGCTAGTTTAGTGATGTGTACTTTTCAGTCAGTTCTCCCTATGTGAGAGCACAGGGCAGATACACCCATAACTTCCTGTAATTTTTTTTCTTTGTGCATTTGAAAATCAAAATGCTGATTCCACAAAAATAGAAATATTTTCACTGTGGCTTTTAGTGTAATAAAAATTATTGATTTTTAAACAGATTTTCACACTAATGCAGCTCTCTAATATAGGCTTATATAGAGGGAAAAATAGTGTTGTTCTCTGTTGCAGCCAGGCACTGAACACTTTTTCACCTTTTAAGACTTGTATACGACGAGCATGTGAGTTAAGTGCCCCGTATTTATTAGTGAAAAATAACTTGCTTGTTTGGTTTCAGCTTTTAATGATGAAAGTACTGGACTAGATTTTCAGAAGAGCTCACTGATTTCTGGAGCAGTTGGAGAGCTTGGTGTGCGAGTGTGACAGCATCATGTGGGAATGTGGGGCAGTAGATCTAAAGGCCAGTTTGCTCTACTGCAGCTGATATATTGTTTCTTATTATTCTTTACACTGGCCTCACTCTACCAGGTTTAACGTTCATCTCTACAGTAGTTCTTGCTTTTTGATTTCTTGGCTAGTTAAGGAAGCTAAATTGAAAAATATTTACATACACCTTTTCCTTTCTGAAGTATTAAGGCTATATGTTTTACTGTTGCGTTGACGGGGGGGGTGGGGGGGGTTCTTTCTCTGTTGTAAAGAAAACAGGTTCTGGTCCAATCTAACAACTTTTGAGCATAAGGATCCAGATTTAATGATTTTCTCAGTCCTTAGATTATTTTGTTAGTGCAAGTGTGGCAAGTATGGACCCAAACTGGGACGTGGGATTTTTAGTCTGTGCTTGTACAGCCTTGGCCAAAAGGGCTGTGATTAGAAGTTCTTGAGCTGAAGTTATGCAAATATAAAAACTAATAGCTAGTTTTCCAGAGGGTTATCAATGGGCATTTGTAGTTGTGAAGAGTGTGCTCTTCTTGTTATGGACTAGATCTTCGTGTATTTATTTATTCCAACTACATTCTCTTGAGAGTGACTAGCATATATCTAGTTCCTCTACAAGTAGCACTTGTGTATACAGCTCAAATATGAGAACTGGAATGATCACATGCAAAGGAGGTGGAGTAGGCATGTGCTTTGTGGTTAGCAGAAGGATAGTCAAGCCCTGGCCCGAACGGAAATCTGAGCGATTGCGAGGCATGGGGTGTATGACAAGGAAGGAAATGGTCTTGCATCTGGCTTCTAGTGCAACTGTTGGTCCTTTGCCACCTCTCTGGATGAGTTGGTTTCTGTGATGTGGGTGGATTTAACCTTTTGCATCGCTTGCAATGACTGCTTCCACAGCACAGAAAAAGGGAGCAGAGGAGAAATGTAAGCCTGGCAGTCTTATACCCCTTATTGTAAAACCATAATGCCATATTGAAATTGTAAATTCCGATGCTGGTGAACAAAGTACCACATCTTAGAGGTTGCTGCAAATTATAATTATTTTCAGAGGCACCAAACTAGAAGAAGCAAAATGTTAGCAGATATTTTTATGAGACAGATCTGAAGTATTTGGCATGAATTCCCATTCCTTTATGCTCTCGAACCTTACTGGAGAAGATATTAGGTATACCTGTCAACATAAAGGATAAGGGATCAGAAAGTTTGCACAATGCAAGGAATTGTTATTTCCAGGGCTATAATTTCTCAACGTGCCAGGAGTACTGTGTTTAATTTGCATAATTCTTTGCATACCTGTAATAATGTCATATTGAAATATATATAGTAATGAACATATTAAGGTTGAGATTATGATTATTTTATAAGTTGCTACAGTCAAACTAAGACAAGCCCTTGCTGTTCAAGTAATGATTAAAATTTTACTTAAAATGTTTTTTTAATTTGTGTCACTTTGGAGGTTTTATTCTGCCATTGAAGGCAGAATAAGCGTGCTGTCTATAATCTGTTTTACTTGTAAGCTTGCACAAATTGTATTGGTATGTCTGTCCAGCTGGGGATTTGATATTGGAATAATTATGCTAATAAAAGCCCTTATATGGGTTCACTTTTATACAAGCGATGTGTATCAACAGTTCACAGTTACACCTTGTATACTTACGACCTGAGTGAAATAGTATCTTTTTTTTTACAGATATAGGCACGTCTTCACTGGAGAGTTGCGCTGTGGTGATTATACTACAATGTGGATAACAAGGTGTCTGTAGCGTAGGCATTTGTTACGTGGAAAACTTTATGCCTTCTATGGCCTGTTGGGTTGATACTACAGTGGAAGAGCCTAGAAGTGACATTGTAAGGTTTTGTTTGTTTGTTGTCGTCTTTGTACTCTCCAAATCTGAACTATGTCTTACTTAATGAGAAGATACCAAGACAAAATAACATGACTGGGAATTCAAATTCTAAACAGAGCATGGCGACCATTAAAATGCACTTCTTTTTTTTTCATCTGACTGTAGACTGTTACACAAAACTTCTTTCCACAGGCATTTAGTGGAGTCTTCTGTGGGTTTGCATGGTGCACTTCTGTCTGATTTTTGCTTGATCTCATGTTCTTGTTCTTTATTCCCTTCTCCTTCTTTCATGTCCTTTCCCTTTTAAGCACATTTGGAACAAAACGATAAATTCTCTGGTGCAAAAGCCATCTCTTTGTTCTATGTGTTAATAATAGCTAGTAAAATGGGGTCCAAGTTTGTGCTTAATACTGCATAATACTGATACCCGTTGCTTTCACACCTTTATTTACTAGATGAACAGTGGGAAATACCTTTTTCACTCCCTAATTGAAATTTACTTTGAACATACATGCCAGACTGTCATTTGTTACACACTCATCTGTGTGACTCTGTAATTTTGGGGGAATTTTGGGACTGTTTGGCCGAGTTTCATACTCTGTGTTTTCTGACCCTTTTCGCTCTTTTCCACTACGGACTTTTGGAATTGGTTGTTATGGCTGTGACAGCATTCAAGAGCTTTCACTTTCCTCATTCGTTCTCAGTTTCATCTCTTCCCTGAAAGGATTGTTTCTTTCCCTGGTGCTTCATAAAAGGGCCACAAGTTCACCGCATACTTAATTGCCCATTCATTTTGCAAGGAGCAAATTGCTTAGTAGCTTCTCATAAAGAACTCTTAAATGTAACCATCCATGAGTGAAGTTGCAGATTTAATAATCATCTCCATATTCGGGAGAAAACAGTACTGTATCCATGAATTTCTGTATGCATTGAGTTTTCTTAGGTATGTCAGTCTCTGGGAAACAAAGTAAATTGATTATCGGGTTGGCAATTACATTTAAACAGGACGTAGCACTTTAGAGAGAAACCAGACTGCAATGCAGAATTGCATTGTGATTGCAGTTTCTCCATGCAGGAGATGGATCTCTTCTGAACTAAAACTCATACACTTTGACACACTTTATTTAGAACACTACCAGGCCAAAAAAGCGGTACTGAGCCCAGGCTACTGAGAAGCAGTCTTACTGTAGCAACATTTACCTCTGGGAAATCACAGAAGGAAATTTTTTAACTTTTTATAATAGAAACAAGAAAAGCTGGTAAAAGGTCATTACAATCGACCTGAGTACAGTGCACACTTCAGCAAAACACTAAAAGGGCCATATTTGCTTTTAAGCCTTCCGTTGCTCTTCTGAATATCCAGGAAACTCGCAGACTAAAGGAGAAGTGATTTTTTTTTTTTTTTTTTTTAAACCTGTGCTATGCACAGGACTCAGTCAAAAAAGCCATGTCACATTATGTTCCAGGTCTGGAAACCTGTATCAGAGAATTACACTGGCAAGTGCTCATTCCCCTTGTGATTTATTCTTTAATTATTTCTGTTTCTGCTCTTTTGCTTCTACTAATCATGAAGAGCAGCACTACCAATGAGTATTCTAGACAGGCAAATGGCAGTACATCTGTGCGTCTCAGTTTTTCTACACTTCTCTTCCTTTTTATCTAGGCATGGTGAGAAACTAAAATTGTCGTGTGGCTGAGTCCCCGTAGCTTTATCTGCCTCTTTCCTAATGGTACTCTTTAGTTTTTAAAAAAAAAAAAAAAATCTGTAAACATGAAATGAAAATAAAATAGAAACCATGAGGTTCAAACATTTGACGTTCTTAGAGTACGTGATGACTTGCTCGGAAACGGAAGGAAAGGTTGAGTTTTCAAGTGGCAGTCCTGGTGAGCTGTCTTCAAATGTACTTTTTCTTTAATTGAAACTTGAGTAATGTTGAATGTTGGTATTTCCACGTCCTTCAGGAGTAAGATGTTTGAGCTGAACTTTGTTGTAGCTGGCATGAATCAATTAGGCAATCAGAGGAACCACAGCTACGTCTCACCTACTGTGGAGCCCACCACAGTGGACTATTTCCTCCTTTGTACTTACAATGGCTGAAAATGATGTATGTTCTCAGCTGCCAACATTTTTTCCAGCCACCTGATTTTAAAAGCTAACAGCCAGCAGCCCAGCTTTTCCTACCCTAAATTCCATTTTAATGGCATCTTTCAGAAGAATGTAAATCTTAACCTGCGAACAAAACAGGCTCTCTCTTAATGTCAGTGTCAGATTACGCATATGTTTTTTTTAAAAAAAAGCTTTGGAGTCAGTAGGGGAGAGATTTTTTTTTTTTTTTTCTTGTGTCATAAAATTATTCATAGATCTGCAGAGCAGATGTTGACAATTACAAGAGAACAGAGGCCGGTCTGTGGTCAGCCAGCGAACTCCGTTTCACGTGGGTAGATCAAGGCTCAAGGCAACAACTATTTCCTGTCAGCACGCTGGGCGTCAGCGATAGCAGTTTTTGTGGGTTATAGCTCAGTTAAATTATACAAAGTCACTTTTGTGAAGCCTTGGTTCTGGTTCTTGGCTGAAAGAGTAATGGCACTGCAAGGTTCAGTATTCCATTTTATAAGGTCTGTGTCTATTGATACAAAATTGGGAGTTAAAAACTTACATTTTATGCATTTTTGTATTTCTTTGCGTGACATTTGCCTTGTTCTTTTAGAAAGTATAGAAGAGCTGACCTGTTCATTTACTGGGTTATTTGCCAGGATGTCATTTCAGATTTTAATTTGAACCCTATTTAAAGCACAATCCCCCCCCCACCCCCCCCACGTTTTAATATATTTTTATGCAACAACTTAAATGATAGCTATTAGCTGCAAATTAAAAATGATAATTTGATATCATTCTGCAGTCAGAGCAGTTTTCTTTAAAAGTTCTCATGGCTGCAGGTAATGTCAATCCTTTGTTTGGAGCACTCCTTGGCATGCTAGTATAAATGAGCAGTAATTAAAAGAATTTTTAACCATCTCATTTTTTGTCAAACAGAATGGGGTTATCGAAGGAGTGGTGATGATACTATGTCTAACGACTTCCCACTTGAGCCTCTTTTGGTAGAGCTGTATAAGTAAGGATGCGTCTGTGGGAAGAGTTAACAAAACTTCTTTTGTTGCAAATAATTCAGTTTGATTGTCAAGTTTAACAAGTATAGGTAGTGATGGAGGAAGCATCCCTTCCCTTGGGGAGACCATGGAAAGAGAATGAACACGAATATAGTTTAGTGGATGGAAAGCAAAGGGCACTTGTGGACCCGGTGGGTATTCAGGCTTGGAAAGATGGTTTCTGCAGTTGGAAACCAAAACAATTTGCTGGTGTCCTACTATATTTAGAATTGATTTTTTTTTTCCCTTGGCTTTTTATTAGAAAGTCCTTGCCATGTAATGTGAGAACAAGACTGTCAGTTTCTAATAACTGGATCTGCCACCTGGCAGGTTTGTACAATAGAGGATGCTACTGAGCACAAATTAGAGCACTGATAAAAATGACAAATGCAAAATATAGAACTATTTCTTAGATAGCTGAAACAATATTTGTAATAAATATGGTTCTTTTCATTGTTCAGAATCAAAAGAAATAATGTTTTGTGTCCCCCTGAAGCGCGTTATGGTGTTTAGTGAGAAGACAGTGCCTGTGATAAAGATCTACCATAATCTGTGTGACACACAGACCTTAGGTTGCTTGGGCTTTTTTTTTTTTTTTTTTTTTTTTTTTTTTTGTCAGCTAGGTGATGTGAATTATTTTAGAATAAAGAGGAAGGAAGAAATTACATGCTTCAGTAGCAAGCATGTTTTCCCTTGTACTTTAGTTTCAAGTTCCCTATTAAAGATAGATGACGTCCAAAGTCTCCTTTTACAGTCGGATTCCAAATGCAAGCACCTAGACATAGAACGCAACTCAATTTTCTTTCGAGTGAAAGTGATAGCATGGATTGAGTCTTAATGGCAAACTACTGTTGTTGTAACAGCGCTAATTGGTTAGGAATAAAACATAAGCAATGTTACCCTCTATACATTTTTCCTGAAAAAGGGGCCAATACAACTGCTATGTGAATGGAAGGGTGGTGCAGCCATGTAACTGCAGCTGGGTCACATACCAAAGAGCAAGAACCTCACTGATCTATACTAAGATAATAATATTCTTATCCTTTTAAAGGTAGGACAGTTACATATGAGTCATGACAGTTTTCTTTAACTCCACAATATAGATACAAACATGTCTGTGCCAGACCACGTGGTTAGAATGTGTTATGTGGAAATATTTACCTGTAAATTAATGGAAAACTATCTGTTATTCCATATGGATAATGTGTAAATAGCTAAATGTTAGGCCAGGTTGTATAATGTAATATCTGAAAGAAGGGTAAGTGCTGCGATGAATAAGAAAATGAAGGCAATACTTAGCCATAGTATTTACCTACAAAGTCCATGTTTGTTGAAAATGAGAGCTTTTACTTTTTAATATATAGCCTGCTCTAAGACTACAATATCATCTAGTAGGAAGTCTGTACAGGGGAAGTAGGGGGTTTTGTTTTTTATTTTTCTACTAAGACAAGAAAGCAAAGCAATAGAGAGTTAAAAATAGGGCCTAAGGTTTTCCTTTTCGTTTCTTCCCCGCCCCTTTATCCAGGCTACTGAATTTTTTTAATTGTTAGTAATTTTTTAACTTCTATTTAACACATAATTTTGAGCGTCCCCATTTAGCTGGGGTGAGCTTTCTTTGAATTACGTTATTGTGATTTGGATTCTCAGGTTAGTAAATTAAGTATCGTATTTTTTTCCTGCACCTCAGAATCTTTTATAATTAGTAAACTAAGTTACAATATTGATGCCTATATTTCAGAATACCGATGATGTATTTCCATGTATTAAAAATCTTGAATGAAGACAAAATGTTTTATACTTACTTAGCATTATTTGTGTCAGCTCAGAAGTCTTAACATAAAGATTCCAAAAACAAATGTTTGTGTACGATGGTGGTGGTTGTCACACTTTCTAGAAATTAAACAGTAGCACTGTTAAGATGCTGGGGCAGTTGGTTATTGGTTTAAATGATTAGGTTTAAAGTTTGTAGGAGGAGGAAGAGAATTTGTTTTTCTGTGTGTGGTGCCTTTTTTTTTTTTTTTTTAATTGAGTCAAAGATGCAAATTTACTGGTCAAGTTAGAACCTTTCCAAAGTTAAAAGCGTATTTACAAGCTAAATTGTCATTTTCTTTTGCAGGAGGCAGACTGATGCTCAGTCTTTGGCACTGGAACTTTGTATTGTTGTTCATAGAATTTTTGACGAGTAGCCTGAAGTGCAATATTTTCTCAGTTTTTACCCTTTACCACGGAATTCTAAAAACCCATGTGATACTTTTTATGGGGAAATAATCTCTCTAAAACCGTCATGTATTTCTGCTAGTCTTTCACATATTCTAAAGGTTGTTATTCTAAAATTTCTGTTTGGTATTTGTTTGCGGTGTTTAATTTTTTTACTAGAGACTTGGGTGACTGTAAAAATTTTACCTGTTCCCAACATCAGCAAACCAAATGTTTCTTAGTAACATTTTACTATCTGTTTATAGTGATAGTAAGAAGAATAGTTTTTGGCTTCTGCATACCCTTTTATAACTTCTGCTAAACCTTTTTTCAAGGCAAAAAGATGTTTGTACGTTGCGTATGTGAAAATTCAGACTTTCACTGACTATTCGTTATTGTGTGTGAGTGACTGTGTGAGAAAAATAACTTATTTACTTGCTGCAGGAATAGACTCTTCTTCAGGAGCAGTTTCCATATTTGTCTTTTAAAACTTATTTTCACTCTGCCTGTCTGAATTTGAGATACATTCATCAAGGAATTATGCCACTAGTCCTTCAATAAACTATAGCTATTATCATCTGGAAAAATCAGAATATTGACAAGACTGTGTTACAGATGAGAACTAAGGTCTTTGAATGATGGAACAATATAATTTTATCAGAATCTTGAGTTTTAAAAAAAGTTGTACAGAAAAGTCTGAAAGCATAACCAAAAATATTTCCTCTTCCTGTAGCTCTGAAAGGCCTGAACTACCTCATTAATCTTAGTGTAGAAGGTTTTGGTGGGGGGAAATGGTTACACTATTCAGAAATACTCTTCCACTGCTGCTAAAAGCAAGGACCCGGGGCCTTTAACCATAACCGTGAGTATGCCTGGGAATTGTCTTAACCAACTATATTGGACAAATGTGCATGTCTACTATATGACATTAAATATATACTTTTATTGCAGGGCTTCTAATCATCAGGAATTTAGAAACGCTGAGAGCTCTGGGTTATATATGTTTGTCCAGATATATCCTGCGTGTGCGGATCTTGTACCGTCTTACTGTAATCTGCTTACTTAAGTGTAACGTGAACTGTTTTATACTTGTTTCCTTTGACCAGAAGTTTACTTTCCCTGTTCTTCATTCATTTTAAAATATTGGGGTTATCAACAGTGTTTGCTCTTAGTAATGGTTTTGGGCACTGTTACAGGGCTAGTACATATTAATTTCAAATACCCTCTAGATTGGTGTGCTCATGTTATCTTAAAAATTGAACCTACTTTTTTTCGACTCAAAAGAGAAGATAAGTAAATGCCACTTCTATGCCTTATTTTTGTAATTTATCTCAAAGAACTGCTACCTGCACTGTCCTCCTTCCCCTTCCTGCTTTAACAGGTTTGAATTCTTAATTCAATATTTTAAATGGGCATGTGTAGATTTTTATGGAAATTCGTATGTTCACAGCTGCTAGAAAGTGAGAGAGTGTGCCTGTGAAGGATAAAGGATTGTCAAATAAGCCTTCCAAACTGAGATGTGGAAAAATAGGAATTTCCAAGCAGACTAGAGGTTTATCAAAGAGGGGAAAAAAGCAAGTTAGCTTGAGTACTTTGCACAGCTGTTTCAAGTGAGATATTTTATCTGTGCAATACTGTATAATAATTTGATGCCAATAGTAATACCTAAACTTTTTTTTTTTTTAATTTTGAGTTAGTGACGTACATAAAATTGGTTTCATATGGTCAAAAGCTTCTGCAGTTCAAAACAAAATAGTGAAGAGCTTGGCTCATTGTGCATTTGCAAAATACTGCAGCTAAGTAACAAATACATTTTCTGAATCGTGCAGTAAACATGAAACTTCTCAGATCAGAAATACTGGCACTTTGCAGCCTTTCTAATTCCGTGTAATTTTTTTTAGTAACTAAAGATGTAGGTAATAAAAATCTTAACTTTGAAAATTGAAAGGCGATGATCTTAGATTTTTCTTTTTACAAATTAACTAGTGGTACTAAACAAAAATGTTTTTTCTTGGGCGTTGGTAAGCAGATTTTGCTTTTGTTTTACTGTGCCTGTAGGTCTCTAGTTCTGGTCTTCCACGGACAGAAACGCGTGAAGAACACTCTAACATGTAGGATGCTGGTACTGTAATGAACTGGATGCTCGTAGTCCAGTTAATGTGTTTGGGGAAATCTAGTGACAAAAAGAACGAGTTCACTAGGTAGAAGTGCAACAGATGCCAAACAGCTGTGAATCATCTGTATTCTGTTATGGAAGAAGTTAGGACTTTTAAGCCTGAACTGAAGGAAGATTGGGAGGTGTAGCACAATTTTTTTTTTTTTTTTAACCCTTTCCCACCACTCCTAATTGCAGTTGTGTAGCTGGTTATCCCTATGTTAAGAAGTAATTCCTTTGGCTGTCAGTCCTTTATTGAGCCCCTCAGATGATGTCTTATTAGAAGCCAGTAAAAACAAAGGGGTCAATTTTAAATTACACTCTTGGTGTGGCCTTGTTAATGTCACTTGACATTAAATGCAGGTAAGTAGCTGACCTTCACAGCTAACAATATAAGCAGCTTAGGCAATATGCGTTGCTCTTGCAGATATAATGACACTGTTGTGTTTAGACCTTTGATACCCCAGAGGTATCTTGTTATTATTTGGTTCCTTTCATTTTCTTGATATTCTTCAAGATTTGCCATCTGTGCTGTCTGTTGTTTTTCTTCCTATAGCAGCTGATTTCTTAGTATCTCTTTGGTTGATCCAGTTCTCCTCTGCATCAGCCGTCCTCCCTGCCTTCTGTGCTCCATCAATAAAGGCATAATTTGGAATATAGTTACACAATAAAATGCCTCTTTCTCCTTAGCCTTTCATTATTTTCAATCAGAGCAGAATGCTTTATACCTAAATACTTCTACCTCTCTCATCCAGCTTGAATGGCTTTCCCTCTCTCGCCCCAGCAGCTTTTTTGTGCGGTTGCAAGGTCTAGCAGTTGTTTTGCTGAACTCAGCATGTTGTTTCAAACCTAACACACAAGTGCTCTCCACAGACACACAGGGCTTGCTTAGATGCTTGCTGTGAAACCCTCAGAGCATATCACTATTTAATAGAATGGTTTACTATGTCCAGTGGATGGCAAGACTACTAGATGCTTCAGATGGAATAAGAAATGCTGCGCATGGTTTTTTTTTTTTTTTTTTTTTTTTTTTAGAGAATCAGTAGAAAGGAAAAGCTTGGAAAGCTTATTGAGCACTGTAAACATCAATGTTGTCTTGAGAGATATGGGAGGAAAGAGTCTTCTCAGGTGAGAAAAAGGAGTTCAAGAAAGGTAACTTGTTTGCAAAAGACTGAGAGGAGCAGGCAATATTAATAATATGGGTTTGTCTGCCTTGAAAACTGAAATTGCCAAATCTCTTCCAACATTCTCGGGGTTGGTTTGCCATGGATTACTAGAATATGGTGAAATAGCACAGGAGTTATAGTAATACTTCAAAATTTTACGTAATAAACGGCAGTTCACTAGTCAAAAGCATCAATTGTTATTGGAACAAAATAGCAAACTGTGGGGCCGTTTCTAGATTATCCTCCAACTCTTGCTTAGCAAGTCTGACATTAAAAGTGCTGTTCTGTCTTTTGTGAATTGAAGCATGAAGATTCAGTGTGTGTATTTGGGCATGAGCTTCTTGTGTGTTTAGATCAAAGGGGTTCCTGTATGAAAGGCTCGCTGACTTACTCATCCAGCTTGTGGATGAAGGCAGCTTTGGAATTTTGTATATGCATCACTGTGATTAACTTAATGAGTTTGCACAAAGGATTTTTTGGAGGGGGAGTGTAATTTATTTATTTATAAAATCTGAGCCAATGTTTTGTGAGGTTTTGTGTATGCAAACGTTTGTAAATATTGATGGTTAGTTTGTGTTTTGCCTACTTTTTAGGATTTTCTTCCTTAAAGTCACAAATTGGTGTTGTCCCTCTCTCCGCTCACTGAAGAATGAACCTTTATGATTCATGCTGTCATGGAAGAACTGATCTCTTATTTTTTTCTTTTAAAGCATAAATTTTAATTAGGCAGTGTATTTACACAAGACGCTTAAAGATTTTATTATGTGGCTTAATTAAAAGCCAGCAGTTAGGTTTTATTTGACACTTTCCTTGCTGACATGGCAGTTTTAGCAATAGGATTGTATTTTAGGGAATGTTGTGTTATTGCTTGCTAATTTCTTTTTTTGTTATAAACAGTGATAACATCTTTAACGTAAACATTTAAAAAGAAGCATACTTTCTTGAATGTTTTAAATCCATTACAGGACTGCATGTAAAGCATTTCTTTTTGTTTTTTGTATATCAAAATTGGAGAAAATGCGTAATGCTGCACTGATATAACAATTCTATCTGTTACTTGACAGAATTTTAGAGAAGAAACCCCCCAATTTAGGATAGCCGTGGTATGACAGCAGCTAAAAGTGCCTGCTTCGTGATGATATGCTATAAAATAAACAAAGCATCACTTTTTGGCTTATGTAATGTGATGGTGTCTTTAAAAACCTGCAAGTCTACTATCGTTCTTGTCCAAGTAGATGGAGAAAAACACCTCAAAGAAGCCTTGAGGTTGTGGCACCAAAAAAGTGCATACTGCATAAATAAGTAAAGTAATGAGAGAGTCCAACAAATTCAACCTACAGTAGAAAACAGAAGTATTTCTAAAATATTACTATTCCTAGAAAAGCCCAAGTAGTCCCATGACCTTCTTTTGCTACCGAATTTCAGTGTACTATTCCTTTTCACCTGCTAATGCTGTGTTTTAAGGAAAAAGACATATTCAGCCACACTCAGTTGGAGTCCGTACTTTACAGCTGGGTTAAAATGTTTTTCACTAAGATCCTTCTGAACTGTGTTTGAACCAATACTTTTTTCTCTTGAGGTGGAGTTCTGGTTTCGTGGAAATCAATGTCCCTATTTCCACAGACTCTGGGGCACCATGATTTTACTTCTGGCCTTCTCATCACAGACATCATCATCACGTGCTATGAGAGGTTACAATCATGCTTTTGGGGATGGGGTGGGGGGAAGATGATTGTGCCTTGTGTAGAGCCAAGATGCATTCTGCTGCTGGCTTGTGGTCTTTAGAGAGTCACACACAGCTCAGGGTATGTCTGGGTCAATGGTTTCTCTATTTTGACGGTGGAGGTGTATAGACGTATGCTCCTTTGCTTTTATATCGTGTTTCCTTCTGTCTCTTAAAAGCCTTTGAGAGGCAAAAAGGGTGTTTGGGTAGAAAGCTGGAACTTTTACGTAGAGTTAACATAGTTAGGGGGGAGTATAATAATGGCAGTTCGCTAAAATGGAGATGAAAATGATGTTTATAAAATAACACAGTGTATTTCCAGAAGAATTAAGTGAGAGCGAGAGGCCATATGCAAGAGGATGAGGTAACTATGGGCAAATTTGTTTCTCCTTTTTTGTCAGTGGGCTTTTCAGTCACATTTGTTTAATGGCAAAATTAGAACAGGTTTCTGTATTTCTGCCTCTTCCCAGTGGGGAAACGTTATGGGTGAATTTCAGTTTGTACTGTCTGTTTTGTCTTTGAAGTTTGGTTTAAAATCTGTCATTTCTACACATTTTATATAGGCAGGTTTTTTTGTTGAGTCACTGTGTCGGGAGAGGCCTGTACACTTGAATCTCTCCTTTGTGACACCCTGCACGTTGTTTCCTCTGTTTCTGGCTTTTGAGTTTTGATTTCTGCCCCCCCCCCCCCCCCCCCCCAGCCCCAGACATTAAGAAGAGGGAGAAATATCCGATTCGTTTGTCAGCAATTTTGATCCTGCTCAGCTGTCTGTTTTTTAGAGGGTGCACAGAATGTCTAATTTAAACAAACTTTTTAATGTTGGAAAGAGACCTAACGTTGAGGGAAAATATGACCAGAAAACGTGAACTTCAGTGTGTTTTAAAAAAGAAAAAATCAAATTTGGCAGAGATAATTAAATTAGAACGCAATATCTGGTGAGAAAATAGCTACTATGAACGAAGATTGCCAGTCACTGGGAGAGAGTCTTTTGTAGAAGAACAAGAACCTAGGAGGATATAAAGAAGAAGCAGAACTGAAAGTGCAGACACAGTAAAAGAAAAACTAAATTTCCAGTGAGTTGATGAATGCCAATTAACAGAAAATTTTGACGGATGTTGTAAACAGCTTTTTTACCAAGAGAAAGATAGGCCTCATGACAAAAAATACAATTCAGTCACGCAATAGTGTCCAAAGGAAACTTCACTCTGCGCTGTGAAGGGTGGCACAGCTAATTTATAATGCTCTCAAATAATTTGATATGGCCCTCAGGTGAAAAATGATGAATGGGTCCTGATTTATTATTTACAGAAGAAGTGGTACTGCAGAAGGTATAACAGGGCAGAGCGATGCGGACAGTAAAAACCAGGAGATGCTTATGGACATCTATAGGAAAAGACAGGCAGGTAGGGTCTGTGGAGGTAGGCTGAGCTTCTTAAGTTTAAACTGTTTAATGTTGGCATTGCCACTATATCCACTGTACCGGCACTGAGTTCATGTGACTGTGTTACTGAACTGGCAGACCATTAAAAACATCTATGGAGGCATGTGGCAGAAATGTTCTTCCTTCCTGTCCCTTGCTTGCTCACACTGTGTCTATATCTCCCGATGTTTATTTGTATTAAAAGCTCATTGCATTTACAAGAGCTAACACAGAAATCTCAGTAACCAATATTCAAGACACTATTTAGGAATACAGTACCTATTTAGATGCATTCAGGAGTGTTTACAGGAATGAAACCAACTCTGTTCTCTGTCCAGGCTTCTGTATTTCACTGCTAGTACACAAAAATTAGACACTCTTAAACTTCTTTTTTGTTTGCATAGGCTGCAGCCTCATCTTTCTGGATATAAAAGTCCTCTTAAAATCAGATACTCTCTTGTGCCCTCCTTTACATATCCTTTTTCTGAATTATAGCATTTCTTTCTTTCTGTTATTATCAGTTCACTTTTTTCTCAGCTGATCTTTATACGCAACATAATTTACTTATTATATAGTAATATAATAATTTGGAAACATAATCTTGTTTTTGAAGTGTTCAGTCTCTTGTTCAAGTATTTCGTATGTCTTCTCTTATCCTATACGTTGGATGCTGACACAGCCCTTTAAATAGTGCTGCTTTTGTAGTTGCAATCCTTCTACCTTGGGAATCTTTAAGAAATTTAAGTGCAAGTATAAAGAATCTGTTTGTGTTTTGTGGTGCCCTGAGCTGTAAAATAGTGATGCAAAACAATGTATAGATTTCACATATATCAAAGCAATTTTGACCCAAAAGATTGATAACGTCAGAACTCCGGTGGTGCTCATGCACAATTGCAGTGTTGTCACACCTTACTTGCCTTCCGAACTGTCTGTGTGTGTGTGTGTGTGTGTGTGTGTGTTCCTTTAGATCTCTGAAATCAATGTTTCCTTGAGTTGCATTAAACAGAAAAAAGACTCGCCAAACTTTTGGTATGTTAAGCTATGAAATTACATTTATTTGAACAGAAAGCAAGATACCGTCTACCTGTTTCAGTGAGTTTCTGAGTACTTGTATTTTGATTATTTCCTATGTTTAAATAGACAAATTCGCTTTAAAGAATAAAATAAATGTTGTGGCTAAATAGTCTAGTGAGTTGCTCATAGTATAATGGGATCCATGGATCAATATATAGAGGTCAGCGTAGACACCACAACGTGATGTCGGTGTTCTGTGTGCTTGCTAATGTTAATTTGCCCACCTCTGTCAATACAAATCATAGGTGAGCGCTCCATAGTTCTTCCATCATTGTAATCTGAGGCACTTTGTTTCTTCCTGTGTGTTGTAGTTGAATCTATTCCCCCTTTTGGGGGAGATGGAGAGGATTATGGGAAGATTTTGGAGGACTAGCAGTTCTATGAGTTACCTGCATTCTTTCTATGAATCAGGTGAATACATATACATATGTGTGTGTGTGTGTGTGTGTGCGTATGAATACACACGCTATCAGCTTGTAAGCTGATAGTGGCACCTGCACTTTAGAGGATACATGCAACTATGTCACCACTCCTAGGTGGAAAGTATCAACAAAATGGGATAAATTTTGGAGAGGGCTACTCACAACAGCGAGTCAAGAATTACAATTTCACTTTGGAGTCAATAATAGTCTGGAATTTCATAACAGTTAGAATTGCAAAAAATGCCTGTTTTCTCTTACAGATTGGACTAGGATAATATGCCTAGTAATTGGGGAAGATAAAAATATTGTGGTTCCCAGCATGTTTTAGCTTACATTATTGATTTTAATTTATGACCTTCAGCAGGTCACTTCATGTCTCCAGATATTCAGCTCTCATATGGATTATAATTCCTGCATTTGTGTGTGTGTGTGTATGTGTGTGTATTTATAGAAATACTAGTTCAACAGCTTAAGTGTGTCTAGTGCTTCTGCTTAAATAATATTACTACTTCTGTTACTATATTATGTTGTTTGTAATTTGATCTGATAGCAGTAATTGACTTTCCTTTTGGAAGGAAATGTGAGTTACTGTGGAATTGGTGAAATTCCCCCTTTCAATTCCCTTAAAGGTTTTCAGAAGCTTGTTTTCATCTTAAGACTTTTAGAACGTATTAGTGTAATTGTGAAGTTGTAAGACCACGGAGTCTGATATGCAGTTTCATCGAACCTTTTCCCTTTTCCCTTCCACATACAGAACCTTTCTTAGGCATACCTAGTTGGAAATAGCTATTGTTATAAGAGAAATGTTTTTCCATTTGGAACTGATAGGGACTGAATAGAAAAACAGAGGCCTTTGAACATACTCTATCTGTGGTTTTATCAAAGTTTTATTAAAGAAAACCTTTTTCTTAAATACTTTTTTTTTTCTTTTTTAAAAAAGAAAATGGACCTTACCCATATTCTTGTTTTGGAGTTGGGATTACTGACTAGTGACAAGTGAAATCTGGTGCTGGTAATTTGCTGTTAAGTCTTTCTTTGCAACCTGTATCCATGCTAGCAAACCAGAACATGGTAGAAGAAATGTCTGTCAAGGCTTCATGCCCAATGTTGTAGCAGCAAAAGGTACAAAACTGCGTTTAGGTACTTGTGTCAAAATCCTACTCTAGTTTCAGTCACCACTGAAACTTCCAGTAAGTTTATCGGTGCATGATAAGAGCTTTGTGTAACAATGGCATCTTCCATTGGATTATGATATATGTTGTCTCAGTTTTCCTCCTAGATAGACAGACAAATAGGGATTTAACTGCGTAGCAAAATCTACCAACAGGATCCTTTTTCCTGCTGTCCTTAGAAAAATCTAAGAAAGCAAGGCTTACTGCCACTTTGAGGATCCTTCTGCGCTCTATTCCTCTGTCTCATGATTCTGCAGATCCACACATACTCCATGTGTGTCTGTGTTTCTCCCCTTTTCCAGGTTTCCTTCATGTCAAGTGTACTCTCCCAGAGCTTTTGAATGACACTATTGGAAGACACAGACCCCCTCTTTGTTGTCAGGCTCAGACCAAGAATTTCTCAGTATGTATTAGCTATCTGCCCGATGCTTTGGCAGCTGCACTTGTTTCCTTAAATGTTTTCTGCTCTCTTTCATGTGTTTTTTGCTACTCTGAGATAACCAGAAGTGCATTTGGTTTGGCCTTTGATTGTAAGAAAATGAAATTAGAATGTTTCTTAAGATCATTCCATTCTTTATCAGACACAGTCTGGGCAGGGCATCTGCAAGTCTTGGGATGCTTGACATCACATGGCCAAAATTTGGAAGAGGTGGACCATGACCACTAGAATGCACTTTCAATTAAAAAGTGCCTGTAGGCAGTGGCCAAAAATTTCCACAAAAGCTTGGGATTTTCCATTACTCTTTCTTGCAAGTGGCCTAAGGGTGCACTTGCATCTTCCGTATTGTACTCTGGGATATTTACCTTCTCAATTGAATTTGAACAATCTCAATTAAACTCAACGTAAACCAGTCTTGTCGAGGTAATTAAAGAGTTTTAGAAGCTAGAAAGCTCACAAGCTTGCAAGTCTGGAACTATTAAAGTAAATGGCATCACTGTAGGCTTAATGCCCCTTCCTGTGCCGTTAAAAGGTGCTGAGCCTGTAGCTGCTCCAAGTTTTCAACTGGTTTGTGGTGGTCTTCTGCAGACTATACAGTCGCTGTTCAAACAGCCTGAAGAGCACTGTACTGCAGTTGTCCAAGGACAGGATTGCAGCAGTAGGCGTTGAGGACCTACAGTGCTGCTCCGTGCTCAATGGAAGACGCTACAACCGCGATAATCTGCGGTTGTTATGATAGCCAGGGCCCGTGTGATGTTGATAAAGAGTTTTGATTATGAAGAGCTCTCCCTTATATAATACAAATATAAATAATCTATGTGAATATAATCATAAGAATATTTTGATTCTCTCTGCCCTGAGATTGGAGATACCTACCTATGAGGTTGAAGTAAGCAGAAAAAGAGGCCTTGATTAATATCGATTAGAAGGGATTTGCAGAGACTTTTATTTGGATTTGGAAAAACTGTAAGTTCAGGAGTAAATAAAAGGGCAATGCAAAATGAACCAGGCAGTGTTGAGTATGAAATTTTGGTAAGTTTGTGTTGTTTTAGTGAGATGACATGGCAGAGGTAACTTTATCAGCATAATGTACTTGAAGCGGGAAACACTGGATACTGTTTCAGAACCTTAAAAACAAAAGAGTTAGTTTTGAATGGAATCTCATACCGTCCTGAATCATGGGCTACTTACTTGCAAGTGTTGCTGGAATACTAATAAATTCTCTCACAAATCATCAGCAGAGGAGGTGGAAGGAGGAAACGAAGAGGAAGGATTGGTTTTATATTGTCCGGACTTGATATGGCCATGATTTGTATGTGAAGTTAATTCTCAAGAATCTGTACAGCAAAGGTCCTTTGTAGAGCTTGGTGTATTTGTGTCTTTTTATCTCTATTTTGACAAGAAAAAATTTTAAACCTAAATGAAATTATATCCTTACCTACAAGGTGTTTTTTTTCCTGGTTTTGAAACAAAAATAAAAAGGAATAGCGAAGCTAGCCGTGTTGGGGGAAGGGGAGTATTTGAACACGGGATCAAAAGTATATGATCGAATTATTTGGCCTCTAGAAATAAATGCTTTTTATGCATATCATCAATTAAAATGTAACCTAAATTAATCATATGCTAAAGACGACTTTTTTTCTTTCTTCAATTTGGCTATTGTATAGTTGAGGGGAGCGTTGCTCTCAGGAGAGGGGATTCCGCTTTTTAGCAACACAAGAAAAGACTGGTGCTTACAATTTAATAGTTTATGTAAATATTCACCATGCATCATTTTATTTCTTTTCTTTGGCTTTCTCATGATGGATTCTGCATTTCAGTGTCGAAGAAATGTTAGCAAACATCAGCTATGTTCCATTGTATGGCTGATTTATATTTCACGTCATGGCCAAAGTAAAGAAGGAACTGAAACCAGAATCCAGTGCCATCTAGACTTGGGATGTGATTCTCAGACTGGAGATCTGTGTTGTGGAGGGGAAAAAAAAAAAAAAAAAAAAGGAATCTTGCAATAAATTAAAAACCACACTCTGTAATTCACTAGCTATTGTGTGATTATACAGAAGCTGGCTGGACACTTGTAGTGGGAAAAGCCAACAAGAATTTTTCCTTGTGAGATCTTTCCAAATGTTGCCTTTCAGCTGCTGCTGTGACAATAAATAAACACAAGACAATTAAAAACAAGGATAAAATGATTGAGCCTAAATCCCTTAATTAAAAGCTTTATATAACCAGGTAAGTCTGGTCAGAAGAGAAGGATCATTAAGAAGTGAGCGTCTTTACTAAAAGTGCTGTATGAATATATTCAGTTTTGGAAATAATGAAATGTAATCACTTACTGAGAAATGTATGTGATAAATCTTCAGAAAATAGTAAGCTACTGTACATAGGAAGAGTACAGTCTGTGCTTTCAGGGCATTTCCCAAGATAAATTTACCTCATGAATAAGGCCTTTAGTTGTTAACTGTTGAAAGGAATCTAAAATAGAAGAGACGTAGGTTTTTCCAAGCTGAAGACGACGTCAGGGAGTTTGTTATTAAGCAAGCATGTCAGATCAGCTGCTCTATGGTTTAGCACTTGTGTCAGCGTTTTTCATGTAGTAATGTTTGTTCTTAATTCTGCCAGCTGCATAAACTCAAAGCAAATCTAAAGTTGTGGTGTATTTTAAGACCACAGGGAAGTGGTTCTCTCTTAGGCTTTTTTTTTTTTTTGTGGTAAACTGGATGGTCGGCCTTATTCTTCCAGCTTGTCAGAAAAAGAATGAAATGCAGCAGCCTATATGGACTTGGTTATCAGCAGTAGATGTTGGCCACCTTTTGATTGCAGTAGTAATTACGGAACAGATTAAGAGTTTATTGCTGGTATTGACAGCATAGCTGTACAGTTATTGTACAATATAGTGAGTCAAGAAATATAGGCAAGAATTTCATTTGAAGATCTTCTGTTCTTTGCTTTCTGACGGAAAACAAATGCTATCAGTTGAAAAAGCAACTTTAAATAAGTTGAAGACTTACTTAAAGAAAAAAAGTTCATGACTGTAAGGCTTTCTTGACTTTGAACAGAAATGACTGAATTTGACCATGTTTTAGATTTCTTCCACTACAAAGTAGCTGCTATTTCACTGCTGCAGGCTCCAAGAGAAAAGGGAACAATGCATGTGATGTGTGAGTAAAATGCTTGTTTGTGTAATTGGGAAATAATGGGAGTTGTTTTCAGCTCTCTGTGAAAACCCCTGCCTGGCAGAAACTTTTTAAAAATATGCATTGTTTTTATTTGTAACCCCTTATTATTCTCGTCTTCCAGCCTTGAATTGTCATTTTTATTCTTTGGGTCACCAGCTGCTACTTATTTTTCTAGTTATTCTAATACGGACTGTATTCTTTAACTGACCTGTTCTCTAGCCACTAGTAAATTTAGGTTCTATATGGATTCATGAATTTAACCTTCTTTGTGAGCTTAGCTTAACTGGAATGATTTTACCAACAGAAATGGGAAACTACAGTCACAATTCTAATACAAAAATGTGTAGCTGAAATCCTTCACAGGATATATTTGTAATGATCTCGAAAAACTGTGGGAACTTGATTCAAGGAAGATGGATATTTGTGTTTAATAACTGACCACTTCTTAGGTTCTTGTTATGCCTTACACTGTTACCCACCCTTAAAGATCAGTATTGTCAAGTCTGGCTCACTGATTTCCAAGAACATTGGGACAAACAAGACTGTCGTGATACCATGTTGATTAAATGGTGTTCATGGAATGGAGAGCGAAGTAAGGTTTCTATGTGTCTTTCTCTGTTTAGACTGAAATGTTTGTAGTATTTGCCTGAATTTAGAGGCGCAGAACATGTATAGCGGTGTCTTACATAAGACAATATGAGCTACTCATTTTCAAGGTATAGGAATAGATACCCCAAGCCCTTGAATGATTAGAGAGTAAAAGTCACTTTTGTACCGTAATGTAAAGTAAAAGCATATAGCTTTAGAGAAGAAACCTCATAACTACTTTTTTCAATGTTTTATTTCATTAGATTTCTAGTACTAAGTATTGAGAATTTCTGAGGAAGCTCCCTTAATTGTTATCTGTTTTATAAAGTCGTACCTCTATCCTGTAAGCCTTGAAGCACAATGTAATGTAGTCTCCAAAATCAAAACTGCTTTCAGATATGCCTCTGAATACTCCATAACTGGAACCAGACCATGAAATGGTTGGTGTTTATTATTACAATATATATTATTAAACTAGAACCTAGCTCCTTTAAAGGACTATTTTTGTTTTGGCAACCTGACAGAAGGGTTCTCTGGGAGAGAATCTGGATGTGCACTCTAACACTCAGCATGTCAGTCACTTGTCTTAAAGGACTGGAAAGCGTTTCTTTTATATCTGTAGAGGCTGAGTGGTAGCTCCGTCGTTCATGTCATTTAATTGGGGCTTGTCCATTGCCGTTGAAGAATCTCACCCAACTCTGAGTCAGAACACTCTGCTGTTTGATTTTCTTGCTCTGAAGTGTTTTTCCTCATCTATTTTGACGCCTTTCCTGAAGGCTTTCCTTTTTTGGCCTTTAGCCTGGGCATTATATTCTATATTCTGATTTACAGTCTTGATGCTTGTAGTGTCTGGAAAACGGCCAAGAAAGCTGTGCTGCTGCTGTTTTGCCCGAGTTCTGAATGAGACACAGCTTCAAACCTCATCACTTGCTCAAGCAAGAAACTAGAGCCAACCCAGCCATGGGGCAAGCACTGGCTAAACTGGAGCATCTGGCTCCAGCCTTGTCAGCTTCAAAGATACCTACCGGGTTTACTCCAGGAAAGTCTGGTAAAAGAGTCTTTGCAGCTGAATATGCATACCGTTTGGTTGCCAGCCCAGAAACTCTGCTGAGTTTTAGGCTTTCCATGGAAATAAATGCAAGCTTCTGTGGAAGACCTCTACTTTGAGAGAAGGTCTCTATTTGGATTAGGGACCAATTACCTTTCATCCTTGTGAGAACTCCTAGACCACTCTATGTGCCCTGGAGATCTTCCTGGTGGTGTCCAAGAGGAAAGTGTTCTGTCCTTTTCCTTGCCTCCCCCAGTCTGCACAACGCACTACATTCTTGCAGTGCTTTTTGTGCCATCCTTCCAGTGGTTTTCACGGTGGCAGCGTTTCCACTGCAAGCCAGAATAGTCCTGCCTGCTTTGTTTTTTTGTGATGAGATTTATAGTGAAAGCAAAAATGAGATTAGAAGGAAGACTCTCCTTTTGTCCAGTTGGTGGGTGTTATCTGTGGGATTAAAAATGTAATATAATCAGCTTGAGCTGGGCTGGAGTATTATATAATTGTCAGACAAGCCCATCTGTTTACTTTAAATGATCAGTATCCAGCTGTACTTGGAAATATGAAGTCAGAAATATGTGATCAGTACGCTGTCTGCTGTTTACAGCTGGACCAAGTGCAGCTTTGGTGTACAGGTTTTTTTCATATTACTAAGTAGTATTGGGTTTTTAGAGAACTGCTGAGAACTGTCCTTACTGTGGAAGCTGTCGTCTTGGAAGTTGTGGCTCCCCGAAAGCATGTAGTAATTTAATGTCACCACAAAATAGGTGGCTATTCCCCATGTATATACTAGCCAGAAAATAGTATTGTCATGTCTCCGTGGTGTTTGTGTTGAAGATCCTTTATAACTGTGATGTAGATGCTCTTGCATTACCTATAAAAGCTGTGAAAGTAAGAATGGTAAATGTTTAAAGCATTTCCAGTTGATAATGATACTGGAAGTTATACACAGAAAATATCCCAAACTGTCTTTCGTTTTCGCACAATTGTAAAGCAAAGTTGTGGGGGTTCATTTCTGCCCTCTGTTACGCCGATCAAAGCAACGATGACATTTTTAAAGAACCATAATTCAACGTAAAAATGTCTTGCAGTGAATAACCATTTCAGATTGAATTCAATAAAACTTTGTCTCCTCCATTTAAATGCACTTCACTGTTGTTTTTAAGCTGTGGATCTTTGGCAGTTTTAGTTGACAAAAATCCTACCCTCTCTCTCCCCTCTGATCACGATCCCACCCCTTTCCTTGCTGGTAAAAGAGTTTAACTGACTTCTTAATGAGCTGGTTCACGTCTTTTACAAAGAAAGAAGAAAAATCCTGTTTAATACCGTGAACTACTTGGTCAAGGTGTGGAGGAGCCCCCGTGTTGGCACAGAGGAGGGAGAGGGCAGGAGCATGGTAGTTATTGACCAACTTAGTTTGGGATAAACCAGTGCAGAATGTCAGCCTAAGGGTACATTAAGCCAGTGTAAGAAGTCACTGGCACCCAAAAACCCTACCGCCAGGAGGGAAGTCTTCTGGCACCCTTTTGTGAGCCATCACTGCTGCTTGTCCAATCCTCAGTGAGCTGATTTAGCCTGCTAGTCAGGTAGGAAGTAGAGAGAAAAAAAATACACATATGTGTATGTACACATGCATATATATATATATATATATATTTATATATATATATATTTCTGTCTGGTTTGCAAGTTGAATTGACTTGCTGAGGCGATCAGACAAACAGCAGAGCTGAAGCAAGAGAAATAGCGGGGAACATGCGGGAGGCCAGGAGGGAAAGAGCAGCAGATCCTCTTCATAACCACAGTGGCGAGTGGTTAAGTCAGCTCAGCCCAGCAGGTTTTGCAGAGCTTCTATCCAGAGCGCAGCAAAGCGGGTCTCATGGCTCGCTGCCACCAAAAAGCTCAGCCGAGCTCCATCCTCTCTCTTCCCCTTGCTTCCTTTTTTCCTTCTTGTTTGATGGTATCCTTTTTTGCCAGGTTAGCAAGCTGAATCAGCTCGTCATACAGCTAAATGAATGCCAAAACCAATCCAAGGGAGGGGATGGATGTTTGAGGCCGGGAAGGAGCTGTGGGCATGGAGAAAATGAGGGAAAATCTTCCCCTTTTGGCAGCACTTCCAGTCCGAAGGGAGACTGCAACTAATCTGACCAAAGCTACTGATTTATCCCAATTTGACTCCCCTTTTTAATAATGACTAATCAAACTGTCTTAGCCCCTCTTCACTGCCTTAATACTTAATACTCTCATGTCATCAGTCCAGTCACTCTAATCCTCTTACAAGGTTTTCAGAAGAATTTACAGTTGCACTAAATGTATATCTGGGAATAGGATATATAAACCAAGTTTGTTCTTATAGTTCTACTTGATTCTTGCAGTTTATATTCAGTCTTGTTTATACACATTGCTTTTAAGCAAAAATGACTAAGCAAATTAAATATTTGATTCATAGACATGAGTATATGGAAAGTTCTGCTTTTCTAATGTGGTATTACTGATGTGAGGGTGGAGTAATTGAGTGAAGGATAATCTTGATGTTTGAAGTATATTTAGATGAAGAGTAAAAAATCATATTTACAGTAAGTTTAAACAAAGATGGCGTCTTGATTTTTTTTTTTCTTTTAAGCTATATGTATTTATACAGATGGTTGATTCAAATGTAAATGCTAGCTATATGAGATCATGTCCAGTCTTGCAAAAATTGGAATATCCTTAGGATTTTTTTTTTTTTCCATCCTGAGACTAATGTGACTGGCTATCAGAAGAAATGCTGTTGATGTAGTTGATGAAGTACAATATTTAGAAACTGAGGTTGTTGTTTTTTCAATTAAACGATTTTCGTGATTTGGAAGACACTGGATTTAGTCTATAATTAACATACAGTGCTAGAAATACAGCTTGTTGCTTTTTGGTTTGTGGCTGCATGGCACACTACGCTTCTGCCTCTCTTCGTAAGATATCATTACAGTAAAAACTACAGGACTCTCTTATCTTCCAGAAAACCTGAGTAGTGCCCTCTAAAAAGTACTTCCACTCTGAAGACTGACTTTGTAAAAGGATTGAAGTTTGGCTCCTGAACAGCCTTTTCTCAATGACTCTAGGAGATTTTGTTTTGGGTCCTTCCTCCCGCCCCCCCAAATACAGGTTCATAAATTTAATGCCAGATTTACATAGCTAACAAAAAATATGGCTGTGACTTATAGCTAGGCTAATTTTAAACTGCATAAGCATGCTGCCGAGTCTAATGTTTTCTCAAATGACTGTGTGGAAAAATGGTGGGGAAAAAGCTTGGTCATGCCTTTAAATCCTCTTACAGTTATGTCCTTTTGACATTTCAGAGTACTCAGATGGAAACCTATTACAATATGTGATTCTTAGAACATGGGACATTAGTGAGCTTTGAGGCAGCGTACTTAAAGAAATGATGTTTCAGCTGGATATTTCAGCAAGGGGCCTGTCGTGTTCTTAGTATTTTCTGTGTTGAAGTATCATACTAAAATTGAATTTTAAAAAGTTTATGATGTTTTGAGTCTGTTACAAGGTGTAAAGTACTGTTCTTAGTGCATTTTAATGATACTCCAATCATGTGGATGCTTAGTTCTGCAGAACTATACACAGAAATTAGCTGAAGTGGGCTTTATACAACTAAGTTGAAAAACTTCCTGCTTAAAAAGACCATCTGGCAAAGCCAAAAAAGGGATTGGGCTGGACAGTAGCAATGCTAGTGATGGTGACTATTAGGCTGTTTACATGATAAAGATACAAGAAAAATTATAAATCATAAAATTATATGTTTCGGAAGAACTTAAGAGAATAGGTCATATATAGCCAGTCTTATGTCGACATAGACAGTACCTGATAATATTTTTGAGTCCCCTCCCTCTTTTTTTTTTTAAACTAGCATAGATGTATGGATATAGGTGAACAAAGCCTGTTATGTTATAAGTATCTTAATTAAATCTTTGTTTAGGTAAGAGATTTTATAAAATGCCGATTGTGTTTCTCTAGCTTCATTTTCATAATCACATTTCTGTAAGTATATTCCAGGAAGATCTGGGCAATCTTTCATAACGTATTAGCTAAAGAAGCAATACATGCAGGGTATGCACACAGTCTTCATGACTGGGACAAATATCCACTTAAAGTTTTAGCAACAGGAAGGTTTGCTTTTCTGCCAATGAGACATTGTATTGGCTAACCTGGTCATTTAATACAGCTTTTTAACAATGGTGCATGTTGATTTTGGCCCTTTTCAGATGTAGCAGGTCCAAATTCAGTCGACAGTGCTTCTGAGTTTATAATCTTCTTGCACTAAGCCAACCTACCTGACACTTAACCTATTGCGAAAATTTAAAGAGAAAATCCAGACAAATGTTTTCTCTGTTTTTCCTTTTAGATTGTGCTGATCTTTTCTTGATTATAGCTGTAACTCACAGTTTTTTTTTTTTTCCCTTGAGTTTTACTGCTGATTCTGTTCCTCTTTTGATAAGTGATATGGAGATCATCTAGTCCACCCCCCCTGCTCAAGCATGGTCCTCTAGGGCATATTTCCCAAGATGGCATCCAGACGGGTTTTGAATATCTCCAGGGAAGGAGACTCCACTACTTCTCTGGGCAACCTGTTCCAGTGCTCTGTCACCCTCACAGTGAAGAAGTTTTTTCTCAGGTTCAGATGGAACTTCCTGTGGTTCAGTTTCTGCCCATTGCCTCTTGTCCTGTCACTGGGCACCACGGAGAAGAGACTGGCCTCATCCTCTCGACACCCCCCCCCCCTTTCAGATACTTGTACATATTGATGAGATCGCCTCTCAATCTTCTCTTCTCCAGGCTGAACAGGCCCAGCTCTTGCAGCCTTTCTTCAGAGGAGAGATGCTGCAGTCCCCTCATCCTCTTTGTAGCCCTCCACTGGACTCTCTCCAGGAGTGCCATGTCTCTCTTGTACTGGGGAGCCCAGAATTAGACACAGAACTCCAGATGTGGCCTCACCAGGGCTGAGGAGAGGGGCAGGATCACCTCCCTCCACCTGCTGGCAACACTCTGCCTAATTCAGCCCAGGATACCCTTGGCCTTCTTGGCCACAAGGGCACACTGGTTGCCTCATGGTCAGCTTGTCCACCAGGATCCTCAGGTCCTTCTCGGCAGAGCTACTTTCCAGCAAGTCAACCCCCAGCCTGTACTGGTGCCTCTATGGGGTTATTCCTCCCTAGATGCAGAACCCTGCACTAGTCTTTGTTGAACTTCAGGACCTCCAGCCTGTCGAGGCAGCACAGCCTTCTGGTGTGTTAGCCTCTCCCCCCAGTTTAGTCTCATCAGCAAACTTGCTGAGAGTGCACTCTGTCCCTTCATCCAGGTCACTGATGAATACGTTGAACAAGACTGGACCCAGGACTGACCCCTAGGGGGGACACCACTAGCTACAGACCTCCAACTAGACTCTGTGCTGCTGACCACAACCCTCTGAGCTGTGCCATCCAGCCAGTTCTCAATCCACCTCACTCTCCACTCATCCAGCCCGCCCTTCTTGAGCTTGCCTATGAGGATGGGATGGGAGACGGTGCCCAAAGCCTTGCTGAAGTCCAGGGAGACAACATCCACTGCTCTCCCCTCATCTACCCAGCTAGCCATTCCACCATAGAAGGCTACCAGATTGGTCAAGCATGATTTCCCTTTGGTGAATCCATGCTGACTACTCCTGATCACCTTCTTGTCCTCCACATGCTTAGAGATGACCTCCAGGAGGAGCTGTTCCATCACCTTTCCAGGGATGGAGGTGAGGCTGACAGGCCTGTAGTTTCCTGGCTCCTCCTTCTTGCCCTTTTTGAAGAGTGGGGTGACGTTGCCTTTCTTCCAGTCCTCAGGCACCTCTCCTGATCTCCAGGACCTTTCAAAGAGGAAGGAGAGTGGCCTAGCGATAACATCCACCAGCTCCCTCAGCACTCGTGGGTACATCCCATCAGGGCCCATGGATTTATGGATGTCAAGTTTGGACAAAAGTTCTCTAACCCGATCCTCCTCAACCAAGGGAGAGTCTTCCTTTCTCCAGACTTTCTCTCTGGTCTCCAGGGTCTGAGGTTCCTGAGGGCTGGCCTTAGCAGTGAAGACTGAAGCAAAGAAGGCATTCAGTAACTCTACCTTCTCTGTATCCTTCGTCACCACGGTGCCCACCCCATTCAGCAGCGGGCCCACATTTCCCCTAGTCTTCCTTTTGCTATTGATGTATTTGAAGAACCCCTTCTTGTTGTCCTTGACATCCCTTGCCAGATTTAACTCCAAATGGGCCTTAGCCTTCCTTGTCGCATCCCTGCACGCTCTGACAACGTCCCTGTATTCCTCCCAAGTGGCCTGTCCCCTTTTCCACATTCTGTGTACTTCCTTCTTCTGTTGGAGTTTTGTCAGGAGTTCCTTACTCATCCATGCAGGTCTCCTGCCCACTTTGCTGGACTCCTTACTCATAGAGATGCACTGTTCTTGACCCTGGAGGAGGTGATGCTTGAATATTAACCAGCTCTCCTGGACCCCGCTTCCTTCTAGGGCCATAACACATGGGGTTTTAGGTTTTTACTAGCGAACGTGAAGGAAACACCTCTAAAATACACATATTATTATTCATCAGTAGCAAAGATTGCTGCTGATACAGAGGAAGTATATATTTTCTTGCAGAACATAAATTTACAGTCTCCATGTTAAAAAGAAATTACTGCTAGATGTTGCCTGCAGTCGTTTTACTGGTTTATTCACAGGTCATGCAAATGCATTTTTTTAACATTAGTTTCAACCTACTCTCTTTTATTTTCTGCTGCTTTCTAACCCTCGTGTATATCTAGCATAGGAGAATTAAGCTACTCTTTGTTAGGAATCAGTAATAAGGTCTGGAAATTGTAGCCATTTCTGTAATTTTTCACTCAAAAAACAAATTACAATTCTGTTCAAAGTTTGTTAGAGAGGCTAGAACGGTATGTTCAACGTGCTATCCGTTAGTCTACTATCCCTTGATGAAACAGAAGTGCCTGCTTTTGAGAAGCTACTTAGGGAGCTTGTAGAGTTAATTTGGAGCAAGTATTTGGAAAACTGAAGAGAAAATATCTCATGCAATGTAAATGTAGTCTTATCTAACATAATGCATTATCAGAAAATGGAAGTTGGGGATCAAACGGTAATGGATGGAAACAATCCTTGCCATCCTAGTCTATGGAATTTTAATTTGCTTGCTAAGAAAGCCTAACAAGGGTTATAGAAGCATACATTTAAAAGCACTTTAAAATCACCAGGGCATCTAAGGAATTTGAGGCACCTGTATGCACTGAATAATACTAATTGATATCTGTGAAGACTTTATGAAGTCCACACAAAAGATAAAATCTTGAGTGGTTTAAATCTTTACTTACAGTTTAGTACTGACAAGTAGTTGTTGAAGGTTCACTTCAATCTTCCCCCTTTAAAAACTGAATTATTCACCTGGATGGAAGTAGATCAATCAATTAAATGTTGCTATAAATTTAAAAGGCACTAACAAAAGTTGCACATATGCACTTAAATTCAATTACAGAGGTGTATCTAACTTTCTTAGAGCTCTTCAAAAATTGAAAATGAATCAGTTCTTTGCTTGTATCCTGGGCAGTACCGAGTCGAGTGTTAAGATAAAATATAGAAACTGGCTGCAGGAGGTGTGATTTTGCACCTGCATATTTTGGGCACTTTGGGGATCTTTGTGCATGCTACGTGAATATGCAGCATTTGAATTACACAGCATAAGATATGAACTACCAATATAGTCATAAGTAGGACTAGGAAAACAAGCGTTTGTAATGTTCTCATTTGGATAGGATAGTGTAAAAGTTAGAAAAAATGTAACAATGTTATGCAGTATAAGCGGTGATATAATGGTATTAAAGCCCTGAGTCCAAATATTGACGAGAGATAATTTCAATTGACATCTTCTATTTTGAAAGCCGTAAACATTGACATTATGTGTTTCATCTTGAACACTGATGATTAGTAAATAGCTTTTCTTTTTGTAAAAGGGGGGGGGGGGGGTCACCTTGCTGGCACTTTGCCAAATAATGCCTTTTCTTCTGTGTGCCCGCTGTGCGTTTAAGACAGGACATAAAAATGAGTTTGCCGATACATGTTTCTTGTTTAGTGTCTTTCCAACAGCATTTAATCCTTCTTCTGGTTATTTTGTGCAGACAGCAGACTGTCAAAATGATCTGACATGTTTCTTCCACTACAGAAACTTTGGATAATTCCAGTAAATTTATTTTCTCCTTGATTTTTATGTATGCCAGCTCTTATTATTTCTGTGATCATTGCAGTGCAGGATCCAAAGGCAGGTCTTAAGAACCTGCCTTTTAGACATTCGAATGTGCTTCCTGTGCTTCATTCCCGTGGGAAGGAAGATAGCTCCTGGCTGCTGTCTGTAAATGGTTGCAGTTGTTGATCCGACATAGCTTGTCTGGGTTGTTAGCATGAACGCTAGAATGAATGGCTATGTTGCCTTTCATTGGGCAGTATAGGGAAGTTCTGTATGGGTTTCAAAATAGTAATTCATCTTGTAATACCTTTAAGTCTTCTTTGACAGTTCGTTGTTTAAATCCTTTAATCTGGGGAATTTATCCTTACATAAGTTTTCCAGCAAAGCTCTTTTCTTGCTGGATGTGTATGGTTATTTTAAAATCATCGCAGCTCATGCTTCATTCAGTAATCCTGTATTCAAAAGGTTAATAACTTCCTGAAAATGCATCAAATTTTTAACCTGAGTTGACCTCTTCAATTTAGTATTGGGTGAGACGGTGGAGCCAAATTTGTTTTTCTTCCACTAAATTGTGACAGATAAATGGAGCAGAATACTTTCTTCTTCAGGCTTCTCTTTTTTGGGAATATAGAGAAAATGAAGGGTGAATTAAGGCAAGATCCGTGGATCCAGACCCTGATAAGAGACATTTGAGGATTCACTGCATGTGAATCCCAGGTCAGAGGACTTCTCTATCAGGAAATGCGGTCAACTACCAGAGGGAGCCCAGGGAAGAAGACGACTTTGATGTGTCAGCGATGCTGGTAGATCGCTGTTATGTGCGACCTGAGATTGCTTTAGGCTGACTCTCCCAGGACCCGTGACCAGGGGCCGTGCTGCTTCCTACTGATTAAACTGGTGCAATAGCGCTGCTAACGTTTCTGTAGCAAGTTTGGAGAGTTCTCAAATGTAAACGTGTTGTGTTTTCAGCTGGTAACGTTGCGTGTAGTTGCTTAGATGCACCCCAGACGTCTGCTGCTTAGAAACACAGCCGAGCAGATGAGTGCGCTCTTCAATGTAATTGAACTGATCTGCGCTTTTTGTTTGCTCGAACATGCCTTGGGCACAGACAGAGAGTGGCCTCATGCAGGCACCCCATTATTATTTCAAATAGTTTATCCAAATTTTCAGGTGGGTGAAGCTGATTATTTGTTGTTGACAGCAGGACTGCATAGGGAGCTTGTCCTGACAAGCAGTAATTGTGTGATTAGGAGAGTTTAATGAAGTAAAGGAATTCTAACTCATTCCTAGTATTTGGTTTGTTGACAGTTAATGTCATCCTCATTGAATGAAATCTATCAGTAACGCTTATTTTTTCAAGCTATTTGGAAGTGCTGGTATTCCGAAGCTCTATCGTTTGCATCTAAGACCAAAATTAAAACCTGCAAAAGTCAGAAAATACTCTTTCAAAAAAGTGGAAAGCTAGTAGTATTAATCTTTGTTTCAACAGTTAATCAAGGATTTATTCACTTACTTATTTATTTTTGTATAATGTGCTCGCTGCATTAATCTCGAATAGTTTAAATTTGGAAGTGACAAAGACTTAGTTGTAATTTTTGCTTAGGAGCAGTGTTAAGATCGAATGCTGATTTCCTGGCCTAATGTTGAACTTTGTATTCACTGTGGAATTTCATCCAGAGTTATGAAGTGACTTACAAGTGTATGGGAGGGGAAATGTCTGTGTGGACATTTTTCTTGGGTGTTATTTTGAAACAAGAAGGATGGCAAACAACTTAATTGATATATAATTTTCCTGAAAGATGAAGAGGTTTTTCTAGTGTTCTATAGAGAGATCAAACAGGTGAAAAACGCCTCAAAGTACTGGCAACACCTGCTGATAGCATATTGGGTTCCCCTACCTTTGCTTTGCTTGTTTGGTGGAGTTTTCCTTGTCTTTTCTTTGGTAGTGAGTGGCACTTTTGAAAGCCATACAGGTATAAATATGTTCCTATGTGAAAGGACTCAATACTTACATTTCTTTTTCTTTCCTTTGAGTTTTTTGAATATGTATGGCTTCAACATAATTGTATTCAACATCTAGTAATACTAACATGCTGCTCTTCCTATATGCCTCAGTTCTTTTTTATTAGTTTGGAACATAACATTTAGCTTTGTGAAGAAAAGCTGTGGTAGTGGTTTTCTCTTTTGTGAGGGCTCTGCATGGGATAGTAAGTAAACAGTGAATGCCAGGCTGTGTTCCTCTTTCTCTTATTACGGATGGATGATGTTTGAAGCAGGGCTGTTCAACAGTATCTGTTTTGAGCAGAGATTGCAGCTCATTTTCTTCATGCATTACTTTCCTCTTCAGAGAGAACGCTGGCAGAGCCCCAGAAATCTTCTGCTGTATGGGAAAGGAGCAATATGTGTTTTTAGACAAAGGGAGACTGGCAATATGCAATGTTTTCTCTCCCAAATAAAAAAGTTTCTGCAAGAAAAATTGAGTTCACTTGAAGCTCAAAGCTGCTACAATAAGTAGTCCAGGTTTTGTAAGGGGAAAAAAAATTTAATAAAATATGGATGTAAGTAATACAGAAATAGTTAATATTCTGTTATGTTTACAGTTTATAGCTTTGTGAAACCATTCTTCCCACATTTACAAATAATTTTCTTCGAATCCAGATAGTAAAATTGTGAATTTATAATTGTCCTGTATGTCTCCATATGAGTATGCATTAGATAAAATTAACTAACTGAGGCTTTTTCATTGATAACTTTTTTTTTTTGGTCTGGCATATAAAATAACTGTGAGAATTGAGTGTTTTCATTTTGAGAAGAAATGATTTTTCTTATAGAGTGAAACTTAATTTACAGTATAAACACGTGATGAATCAGACATTGTAATACAGGTGACTCGATGTCCCTGTACACTTTCTGAAGTTTGGAATTGATTACTGGTTCATAAAAGTCCTTATTTAAAAAAGGGAGGAGGGGGACAAGGCTGGGGAAAAATTCCCACAGCTCAAAACATTTCTAAAGCCGCCTAACAAAGCGGCTTTAACTCTCCGTGTAAAGCTTCCTCTAAGCAACTTGGTGGGTCTGGCATAAGTCTCAACTTTGAACAAGATTTTCATTTCTAATCTCTTTTCCTGTCTCAATACCGAATTATGTTCAGAGCTTTCAGATCATGCTTGCACCAGTGTGACATAGGGAAGCTGCCAAAGTCTACAGCCTACAGTCGTAACTCCCTGGATTGATTACTGAGAGAAGGCATTCTTCTGACCTGCGTGGAGTTGTGTATGAACCATTCATGGCAGTGTTTTGTAGGAGAGGTAAAACATTTACCTCATTTCTTGAAGTGATACTGCGTTTTAAAGACAGAGTATGTGTTTCAAGCCGAGCTTAGGCCACGGTAAAAAGTAATTAAGTTGTGCTCTCAGTCTTAAAAAGTATTCTTAGTCTCTCTTTTGGCCTTATTCTTGTATCATGAACTTTTGTGATGGGATTGGAAAAACAGGGAGAAGAATACAAATACTGAAAAAGGAAATTATATTTTTGGAACCATGATGTGCATGCTTTTATTACGGAAATTTGATCTCATTTTTGTGTCATTAATCTGTTCATTGAGCGATTATTATAAAATCAACAAATAAGCACCTATCTGAAAGTCAGTGATACTGCTTATGAGTGTGAAAATATTTACTCATGGGCACCAGATCTTTAAAACTTAAAAAATGTTGTGGTGTCACCTCAGAATAGAATTGCAGCAGTTCTCTCTTGGTCATACAGGTATATTCATACACAAAGCCATGTATATCCTCATGTTTAGACTGAGGTTTCTAAAATTTGTCCATTCTAGCGCAGAACTCCTTGTCCCTGTCACACAAGCTGTGAGCCTTTTTATGTATGTTTGTTTTGGTAAGTCAGTCAGGTGTTCAGAGGACAAAATTGAATTCTCCGGTGCAGGAGTTTTTTGTTTGTTTGTTTTTAATTAAACATTAAACCCCATTACTGTAACATAATCACATAAAGAAAGTTTTTATGGGGAAACTCTTCAAATAGTGACAATTAATGTGTATCCAAAAATGAAAGGTTTGATTGTTTTGAGAGATGTTTTGGGGTAGCTTTGTGGAGACTAGGTCATATATAAGGCTGTTTTGACTGTCTGAATGGTAGAAGTGGTTATTTCTTCCACTTCATTCTGATTTTATAGCTGAGCGATAACCAGAGAAGTCATCATCTTGACATTCAGTAGACTCTCATGGCATGTCAAATAAAGGGCATGCTAATCACATCTCTGCGAATGTGATTCTCTAGGTACTGAAGCTCTGGACCCATATGCAAACTTTCCACATTTGAAGTGCAGTCTTCTGCTACCAGTCATCACTTTTTTGTCCTGATTAACTGGTGATCAGCTAACTAAAGCCATGAAATCTACAATCATTAGTAGACTTTCACAGGATGACCGCCCCAGATTTTAGTGTGTCTGTCCCCTGCTGAATGATTTTGGTAGTGAGCAACCTAGTTCACTCTAGGCTTAATACACAAATGACAAGAGCTCTACGTCTTAGCATGGTTGAGCATCTGTGCTGCTAGCACGGACTCCCTGCGTGTATGAAAGGCTGGAAGTGCAAGCTGTTCGCACAGGGCTGAGATATATAAATGACAGTACCTTTCATTACAGCTGTTTCCCAGAGCAGTAGCTGTCACAAAGAACAAAGTGCAAAATCGTTGGGGAACCCACCCAGCAAGCACATTTTGCGATAAGGTGACAATCCAGAGAATAGGCAAATACTGTGCCAGACATGAGGAATACTGGGGCAGCAGGCAGCCTGTACCAGGCTAGTGATCTTGCTGGCTTCTACAGGATACTGGAGGAGTTACAATGTTCGTAGCCCTTCGAACATCATTCTATTTCATTGTGCGTTAAACCTTTTTTTAAAACCAAGAAGTTGTAAAATATTCATCAATTGAGATAGTAACTTTTTACCTCAGCACCTGTAAAACCAGCTATGTATGTTCTGATTGCCTGCTTTTAATCACATCTTAGCAATTTGCATATGAAAATTCTCGGTGTCAAATACGAAGCCTGATAATACCAATGTAAATTGTTGACCTAATAGGGTGGATGAGATCTTAGCTAGCTCACTATTTTAATAGAAACAGTCTGGGATGAAATTTCTTTGGAGTCTGGACACAAGTCAAAACATTTTTCAAATCATTAGTCTAGATTCAAAAAAGTTAATTAAAAAAGAAAAATCTGTAGAGGAAGTTAAGAGAAAAAAGATCTACTTGACTTCTATATTTCATTTAATGACTCAATTTACTTTAAGTTTTTATTTTAAAGAAGAAATGGGTACACAAGTAAACAAAACTGGGGTTCTTGCTTTAGCAGTTACTGTCTGGAAGCTTTTTACAAAACATTAACTGATTGAACATGACTGGTTAAAATACCTACTTTCTTAGAAATGAAAGCCAAGAAGCAATAGGGGGCTTTTTCCCCATCAGGACTGACCATCTCTTCTGGATACCTCTGAAGTTACGTGCAAGTATCTCAACTCCTAAGAAGAGCTGCACAAAAGCATAAGTATTGGAAATGAATTATAAAACCTGTCTGCTTTTCCATGTGTCTTTTTTCAAAGTGTTAGATGCCGATAGCTGGAAAAGCCTGGTTACTCTGCTTACTGAGATCAAAAGGAAAAATAAGCTTCAATTTAGTGAACTTCAGTAAGTTCAATTTAGCGTTGGCTGAGATTTATGGAGTCTGCGCTGCTCATGTGACTCCTGTCTGTTTTTTAACCTATAATTCTAGAAATTGGCAGGCTACTTTCTCCACAGAGGTCTGATTGGTGTCTGGTGAAACATAATTTGTTGGTCAGCAATAAAAAAAAAAGTAGATGGAGAATGTACAAATGGTTTTTTTTTTAAGTGTCTTTCCTATACAAATTATTAAAAAGAAACTCACTGTAATAAAAGTGTTAGCTGAAAAATAGGAGACTTGAAGTCCACCTCAGACTCAGGAACTCCGAAGTGTAGTGTGTGTTGTCTTTGTGATACTAATCTGCATGTGGATTTTTTCTTCTGTGGAAAGACTATTTGGCTCAATTAACACATGAGTGTGTTTTGAGTTTGAGGCTCTTGTGACAGAAGATCTTCGTGTCATAGGGATCTGTGTATTGCAGCACAAAATGCTTCATGCACAGCTGGTCTATATGAAATAATTGACAGTTCTATAGGCCAATTGTTACATTATTGTTTCCTGGAAGAGACGGATTGTGTTCACTAGCTTAATCCTCAAACATGTGGTCTATATTCAAATATGAAATGAGGCGTAACTGTGAACAAGCTTTATGTTTGGTTGGATTTATTTTGTTTTATGCTGAATATATGTTCCATGGAAGAGCATCCCCTGGGTTCCCTTAATAAGTTGCTACTGTGAACCTCTCGGTCAGGCCAATATCATCAATCCCTCTTAATAGGGATATGTGATATACTGGACTGAACCTAAAGGTTTGAGAGGGCTCCAGTGAGAGGCAGCGTTTATGAAAAAACAAACGCTCCTTCACTCTTTCCATTACTCATGTATTGTATTCTACTTTCTGTGAATTTGATCCCAGTTCTGGAAATTAAATATCTTAAAAACCTCTATGTGATATGCTCTTCTGGAAGGCTGTCTCCAGGCGATCGTTTTTTTTCCTGTCTCTAATTTATTCGTCATTGCCTCTTGTCCTGTCACTGGGCACCACTGAGCAGAGTCTGGCCCCATTCCCTTTATACCTTCCCATCAGATATTTATAAACATTGATAAAATGACCCCCGAGCCCTCTCTTCTCCAGGCTGGGCGGTCCCACATGCCAGCCGGTCCTCATGTGAGAGAGACTCCAGTCCCTTAAATCATCTTTGTGGCCCTTTGCTGGACTTGCTCCAGTACATCCATGTCTGTCTTATACTGGGAAGCCCAGAATCGGACTTCATTCTAAAATTTGGCTTATTTGCTTAGCCCTTCTGTGCATGCAGCTGCTCCACCCTTCAATCCTTCTCAGATAAATCTGACCAAACTGGTTTGCTTAGACCTCAGCTAGAGGTAGCTAGACCTCAGAGCTCATGCAGGTGTGCTGAAATATGTTTATGATGCATTTGGGAAAGGCTCTCATAGTAAGTGGCTTTAACCTTGCCTGTTACTGCTTGAGCTAAGCAGAAGACTTGCAATGGCATAGTAAAATTGGTCAGATACTGATGTAATTACAGATATGCTCCTTCTCTGATATGACTTGCTGTTTGTGGAAATAATGATCATGTATTATTTAAGAAGTGAACATTAAGAAATCTACTGACAAATACGGGAGGTGAGAAGGAAGAAGAATACTATAAGAAAGTGGAAACATGAGAAAAACTTTGTATGCAGAGAAAAGATAGGGAATGATAGGAAAATAGTTGGGCAGATGGAAGGGAAGTATAGAATGAGGCAAAGAAAAGACAAATACCAGAAAATGTAGGAAAAAGAACTGTATGGAAATTCATTGGACTGGAGAAGAAAATGAAATTGGTAGATAAGAGTAGGAAGGGACAACGGCTAATCTGAAGGGACATGTAGTCGGAAGATAGCAATACACAAGCAAAGCATGTGTGAAAGGAAGAAGAATCATGAAGGAAGAAAGGATAGAGAAAAATGAGGGAGGAAAAGTAAGGATATAGTAAGATATTGCTAGAGGAGAGAGAACGAGTTCTGAATGAATCAGTTAGCTTCACCTCAACTGATGCCTCACACTAGAGGTGCAGATACTCATGTTTAAGGCCCGTTGTGCTCTCATCACAGGTATGCTAGATCATATCCCAGCACTGGGAAATTGCTCTCGTCCCTTCCATGAGCCCCTGCTGGCAGCTGCCTTTTGCTACTCATCCCATTTCCAAACAGGGGAAATGGGCTTTCTCCCACCTTGTTCCTTAACTTTGGGGAACTCGCTCCCTATAGATATCCACAACACTAGCTTGTGATCCCTTTTTACTGCTTTCTGAAGCTCTCTCTTTTGCCAGATTTAAACCATTGACTGTCACGAATAAGTATAATTTGTGGCATTAGTTCTTTGTGCTTTTAGTGTCGTTGTCAGTCAGTTGAGTATATGTACACATACACATATGTATCTACATATTACACACTATGATTAGTATGCAATGAAGCACTGGCAGGTAGTGATGATGGAAGACAGGAACTGTGTCGAAATACTTTTATTTAATACTTTTATAGTGATAAATAGCTAACCGTTGCTCAGAAGATAAATCCAGTTTTCAACATTTGTACAGCAAACAAAATTTTCTGAAGAAATGTTGTTACTAGCTATTAGAGCAATGCTGTAGATGTGAAAGTACAGGTTAGTGAACATAAACGTGATAATTTGAATCAGGCCCATCATGTTTCTTCTAGTGCTGACTTAGATATTCAGAACTGTTAGGGTCAAAACAGTATTTTTCAGTTTATAATGTTTTTTTGCTCTGCTTGCTAGCTCTTTAAAACTTTTACGTAGTCATAAATTTTCAGAAGAGAAAAGTAAATGTTAATGGCAAGGAATTAATTTTTGAGAAGTAGTTGAAATGATTCTCTCCCGGCTCCGTGTAGCAGATAGAATCTCTAAAAGGGATTTATGGAATATTCTAATAGCCTTTACAGATCAACAAAGGGTGAGAAAAACTTATTAAAATTAGTTTACGTTTATCTCTTTGGTGTAGGGCGATTTAGGATGGCTTTAGGAAGCTCATCAATAAAACTGTGTAGATTAAAATCAAATCCATATGTTTTGGTCTGTAAAGGCAGACATTTATAAAAATAATTTGGCATATCATGTTACTTTTGTTTTTCTTTAAGATGACTTCATGTGAATTTAAATCAAGTGCAGAGTAATGAGATGTGTTGGAACATGTTGAAAGGTATTAGCCTTATACACAGCATCACCTCTTTCGAGCTGAGTGGGCAGACAGTGTATGGGGCCTTGTGAGTTGTTTCTGTTAGGGGAGAAACCGATGAAAGAAGCAGATATTTCTTGTCGTAGTTGAGGATCTTTCTACAAGTGCTTGTAGTTGTGTCTGCAGCTTTTGGGTTCTGCCAAAGGTACTTCTGCAGGGTTGCTTTATTTCCACCACCCTCCCCTCTTCCTTTCTCTCCCTCCCTCCCTCCTGTTGCTTCAGTTACCTAGTCCATCCTGAAACTTTAAAATACAGTTCACGTTTTTTCTGGAATACGGATCAGCTATTTCAATTCGAGTCCTGAGAGAGATTTCCCCAGTCTGCGCCTGAACTGTATCTGGGCATTTTTAATATGGAACGTCTGCGTGGGAGGATGACACCTAGTAGCAGTGCTATGTTTTAATCTTCCTTTATTCTCAAATCTTTCTTTCATAATTTGGCTTATGATGATTTTTTTTTTCCGGAGGATATTGGTATTTTACCTTTTCAAAAAGGAAAAAAAGGTACATTCTGTGTCCTAGTGACACTCTTTGGTTAGGAGATTGTGTTAACGGTTTCTCTTTTATTTTTAAGACTAAGAAAGGAACGCCCAAGGGTGACATAAATCATCTGTAGCTCTTAAAAACTTTTTAAGTAAAGAATTTTTTTCCTTACAGGATTGAAACTTGTGATCTGTCATCAGATCTTTAGTTATTTGAGATTTAAGCACCACGTCCTGCCTTCCTCTGAATGTAGAGGAAGCTATTTTCTTCTTTTAACTGAAGGTTAAATGTGGCCACGCTTTTAATTTTTAGATACATGTTTAAAACCCTGATGTTTTTGCTCAGGTCTGTCCACTACTAACAAAGTACCTTTGAATATTTGCAAATATTTGGAAGCACAAGAGCTAAGGGGATTACTAGATTTTACTGACAAAATGGACCAGCCCTTTTTATATACCCATCAAAGCCTGGACCTTTGAACTGGTCTTTTTTTTCCCGAAAGGAAAGGAAAGGAATAAAATGCATGGAATATAGTTTAAAAACGACCTTTTGCATTAGTATTCATCACAGAAAAAGCCTCACTCAAGATTTAGAAAGTTGCCACCCTATGAAAATAACATCTGTTAGAACGCAGAAACCCAAGAGGAGCCTGATTCTGTGCATCTGTTCTCTCGCGATTTATGATATTTATGTTAGTACGTTAAGCAAAAGATTGTCTGAGATTCGTTTTTAGTAGATGGTTACTGAAGCTAGCCTAATTTGCAGTTTTTATAAAGCGTCATTATTAGGAAACATATGTGGTTTGCAGGGAGAAAGCATGATATCTTTTAACTTCAGTGAGTTGATCTGAATCACTGATAGCTCTCCTTGTGGTATTTTGTGTAGCTAGAAAGACAAAATGGCCCTTCAAGCTGCATGTCTTTTTATTTAAAATAAAAACTCGTTAACCGACTCCATGGCATTATAGTTTGTATTAGTGTGTTTCTGCCAAAAAAACTTAGATCATAAAAATGTTATTGTCCTTGAGCTACAACAAACATTTTGTTATCAAAAGAGGCAATTAGCTTTCTGAGATTTCGCACAAGAAAGGATAAGATTTGAATCATTTGTTGCAGCGTTGATCTTAAATGTGTTTTTGTTTATTTACTTATTTAAATTCATGTGATGAGATAACAGAAACCAGCAGATCTCATTGCTGCAGCAGAGATGAGATAATCCAGGTCTGATAGCGGTAGAACATACATATGATGTTATTTTGAACTGTTTGACTGTTAGATAAATAAAAAAAAATATATTTAAACAGAATGCAAGAAGCAGAGCAGCTGGGGTAGCATTAGAAGTTTCAAGTACTGTTCTTTTTTTTTCCTTAAAGAACTTGTTATTTTCCTAGACTTGTCCTTAAAACGATAGCTTGCTTATTTTGTGTTCCCTAAAGTAAAACTGAAAGACATTTCCTTCACTTAAATTGGCAAGCATGAAAAGGAATACTTTCTTGAATGGGACATGAAAAGCAGACTGCTGTCTGCTGCCATCGCCGCTGGCTTGCTGCGGGAGGAGGCATTTGAAAGGAGGTGGAGTAGGGACCGGTGGGGGCCGGTAGAGTTGACGGGGCAAATACTAAGGGCAGGAATATGCGGAAATTCTGTTGGCCTGGTAGTTTAGAGCTTGGAGATTTAGAACTTGGAAACAGAGGATACAAAAATACCAAAAGTAGTGTGATAAGACTGAGGAAAAAATTGTCCAAACATCTTTTGGTGGCGATTAAAAGAAAGTGACGTCACTTCTTTTGTTATGCCTGTGTGAAAATGGGAGTTTCTTAATTGCAGTTGAGTAATTGAGCTTTAAAATGTTTATATTTTCTTAAATTCTTTCAGGAATACTCTCGATGTCCAAATGACGCGTCATTTGGACAGGCCGTTTTAGAAGGCCTCGTGCATCAGAGGAAATGCCTTCGTTGCTGGTATGTTGACGCATCCTTTTGAACGCAGGTGGAAGCTAGTTTTATCCCAGGTCTAAACAGCCGTGAATTCACTTTGCTGACTCACGGATCTAGCTGGAAGCCGAGCGTCCGTGCCTGGCATGGTGCTTACCCTAAACTAGTATACCTCCTCTCTCGGAGGGAGCTTATGTCTGCCTGCAAAGGATCTTGTAGACATGCCAGAAATGTATTACAGATCAGAGGGTATAAACACTACATCCAATTATGCTCCTACTGCAGTAATTCTGCTGAAGTCCGTGAAGGTAGTCTATATTTTCACTGATAGAAGTGAAAACAGAACCATCTTCCATTTAACTTAAAACACTGTACAGCGGCTTAGTGTAATTTTTTAACTTTACATTTTGCAGATACTGTATATAAACCTGGTTTATGTCTTTTCTAAGTGGCAGATGGTATAAACATCGTATCATTGTATAGAATGAAACATGTGAGAAGTTCCCCTTGGAAATTAAGGGAAGAGGTTATTAGAAACAACCTAATTGAAAATTAAAGTGCCTCAAGTGTCACACTTGCTTCAACACTAAAAAGCTGGCACACCCGACGCAGGGAAGCAGCTGAAGTATGCACGTGGGTTAAAATAAGTGTACTTTACTGATTTCCTCTGGTACTTCTATTAAACGGAGGTTTTTCTCAGCCGAGTGGAGATTTTCTCTCCTTGTCCTACGTGGCAATCATACAGTACAAACAGCAGCGAGAACATACAGTACCATATTCTCTGCTTCTCCCTAGAATGAAGGTTTCTCACATTTCGGCGAAGTAGAAAAATAAATGGGAATTTTCACTGAACAGATTGTCTTTTCCGTGAGCTTTAAAGGCAGCTTCTTTACCTGGTGCTTCAGCAACCAGCTTTGGAGCTAGCACGGGCGGTGTTGCACAGGTCCAGTATTGCTGTCATTTTTCACAGGGTGTTGGTTGAAATATGCCAGAATAACAAGCCCTGAAGTTATTATACCTCATTAGTTTTATGGACTTTTTGGAAGTATTTAAATTTTTTTTTTTGAAGGGGAGGAACATGTTTATTATCGTGGAACTGGGTGCACGGCTAAAATGCTTCAGCTGTTTTTGGCAGGTCCCAATTTGCAGTTGCACCTTGGAATTGCAATTAGCAAAAGAGGACTTGTTGCTGGTAGAGAAGATGCAAGTTAGCATTGTAACATAGATGTAGCTTTTAAGGATGAATTGACTTACTTTTGAAAATCCTTTTCTCTTTCTGAATCAAGCTGCTTTTTTCTCCTTCCAGACTTTTGAATCAAACTCTCCGGTGGATTTTGCTGGGGCAGAGCAACACATGTGTATGTGTGAAAAATTGCAGCTCGTAGCTGTCCCAAGCTAGCTAAATATTTAAACATATGCAGCTTGCCTACGTATATGCTGCTAAAGCAATGGTTTCCTGAATCAGGATTTAACAGATTATTTCTGAGGTTGTGCTATTTTTGGAACTTAGACTTCATTATTGCAATACCCGAGTCCTTCTGTTCTGTAATATATTTTTAAATAGGATTCCCGTGTGAAGCGATGCTGTTTTGAAATGGCAGCAGTCCTCACTTCTAGGAGGAGGTTATAGTGCTCGTGTTCAGCACTGTTAAACCAAACATGGGAAGTCCAATACCCACAGTGTTAGAGTTGCTGAGTTCCCTGTGCAGTGCAGGAGAGGGCATAGGTGTTGCTGGAGTGGATTCAGAACAGTACATTGTTAATTTGAAGTTTAATTTTCCGTAGATTTCAGTGGATATCTATATTCAAAATAGTAGAAGTCGTACTGTCTTAGTGTGACGAATATTAAAAAGTAGAACATGGCTTATCAGAAGTATGAATAGGTACTATTGATATATTGATCGTGCTGAATATCCTTATGAGGTCAGATAAAACCCTAATGGGAGATCTGATTAACGATCTTATTCTCTTTAAGTTTTTGTTTTGCCAGCATTGTGCTTGACACAGCTGTCCGTCCCGGTGACTTGTTCATTGGAGCAAAACTCCTGTTTTAGTTAATAACCCCGCAAGCTGCATCCAGCTCGGTGGAGATTTGTTATTCCCCATAAGGATGTCCAAACTGGCATCTTCCGTTACTGTGGACAGGGTTGGACCAACCTTCATAATCACTTGCATCAGCCGCTATTAGAGGAAAAAAAAAGACAGAGAGCTTTGCTTAAAGCTCCTCTTGCATTGCAGTGTTTGATTTTTTTTAATCTTTTTTTTTTTTTTTTTTTTTTTTAAACAGATGGCATGTGCAGAGTTCTTCTTACCAGTTTCATGGTTTTGGAAAAATTCTATAAGATTTTTGTCTGAATTTAACAAAGTAATCACAAGGAAATCAAGGATTATTAAATAATTTAACACTGTACTTTTCTAAAGTAGATTGTTATTGTGTTTTTTTATTTTTTACAATAATTTTTTCAGAATTTATCATTTGGAAATTTGAAACCTCATTTAAATATAAATCATTTTTAGCAGGATCTGTGTGACAAACTGCGGCATTGCAGTCTGTGACACAAAGGTGTTTATGTTGAGCGGTCCATGAAACTTTCAAAGATGCAAATCCCAAGAGCTGCTTAGTAGATCTTTCTCAGCGGGTGCTACGACTGTATGTGATTTTTTCAGTATAGCTAAAACTGCTGCTCTGTTTTCAAAATTAAAATTACATGGTTAAGTACAATTCTAGCATATGCTTCCTCTGCTGATTTTAAGCTTTTTGGCAACTGAAAAGTCAATATTTTCTTCTCTGATTCAGTGAGTCTACTTTGGATAGGTTATTAATATTTTTTCTTTGTATTTTCTTTGAAATTTAAATTCTTACAACACTCTCTGTTTGTTCCCATGTTTGTACAATGCCATAAGATTTACCAATGGTACATGCTGAGTGCCGGTAGTAGGTATTTACTTTCCTTTTGTCAAGTGTCTCTATTTCTGCAGGACAGGGTAAGACAGCGGTCTTGAAGAATGAAAAAAATCTCTTTTTCGTATGTGTATCAGAATTGACTTCCTCTTAATTCTTTGAACCTTTTAACTGTACTTTACATATTATCCAGCATCACATAGCATATTGAAGCAGTCTGTTAGAGATGGCTTCTTATTCATTCATTTAATCAATTTGAGGATAATCACTAGTTCAGGTAATTAGATGGATACATGAGGCTTAGGCAGAGCTTTCACCTGCTTGAAGCTAGAGGCTTACCTAAACTGGTTAATTTAGGAGCCTCATTCTCCCATGGACTCCATCACATTCATTAGAGGTGGCAGCGGAGATCTTAGATGAGATGAGCTGCCACCCAGAGGTGGTTCCCTATGGCAAGGAGGACCCATAATGACTGGGCTACTTGCTTAGAAATCTCAGATGGGATGAATTTGGGCCCCAGGGCTTGCTCTTTGCTGTCGACTGTATTGTTCCAGTTGGAGCACGGGTACCCTACAGCTAATTCTCACCGGTCTCCAGTGGGGAAGATCTGAAGCTGTTCATTACCTTCCTTCTTGTCATTGCATTCTTGAGACTTTTAAAATATTTTAACATGCTGGATTGATTGCCTGACTGACTGAGTAGTTACTAATTCAAACCAGTGATAGGGAACGCCACGTTCAGACCGAACTTAAAGTAGGAATAAATGTGAGTAGTGTTGCATACTTGGAGCCCAGTTTCAGAGAGATGATACGATCTGCAAGCTGCCTCATGCTGTGAGAGTTTTGGTGATAGAGTAAGCAAATACTCTCTTTGGTTGAAGAGTCACAAATAAAAGGAAACGTTGATCAGATTGTTGGCCAGGAGGCAGCGAAAGAACCTGCAAAATCAAATCTCGCATATAAACCCATCAACATGTTATTAGGGAGGCTGAAACAGGAGAATGTGGATAGGAGGGAAAAGCTTTGTAGTGCTCTCAGCTCTGTTTTTTCTCAGACGTTTATGAATTAATGGGCACTTAATTTTTCTTCTGCGTATTCTCAGAATTGGTTGAGGCCTTTCAAGTTTTGTCTTCTGCACTGTTAAAAAACAAACTGTTGTAACAGATCACTGAGTTCTTGACATGTATTAGGTCCCTTTCATTATCAAAATGTGTATGTGGGTATAAAAACTTTTGCTGATACACTGATTTTTTTTCCCCCAGTGAGTATACATCCTTACAAAACTGTGTATTGTGGGTAAAAAATCTGAAACAATCTGCAGAACATTAATATTGGGCCATTTGTATAAAACAAAACTCTGTGAAGAGTTTCTTTTTCTTTTCATTCCCCTGATGAAATATGTTGCGTTACTGGGTTTTTTTGCACCAGCAGTGAAATTTATTTTTCTAAAATAATTACATAACTGAGTTTCGTTTTCAGTCTTTTCTTTTGTTCTCCCGTTCACAACTTTGAAGTGATACAGAATGTAAATCATGCGCTCGTGGGGCCCTGGAATGCACGCCGTGCTTTGATAGCCTCCAAAGATTGCGATATGATGGGAAGACGTTAGGGAAAGATTTGGGTAAAGTTTGCTTTGATTTCCTAAAGAAAACATTCTACTGCTGCGGTTGTTAATCAAATACTTTGAATCTGTACTCTAAAATCTTACCTAATTTTTTTTTTTTTTTTATCTAATCTAAATGTTAAGCCCTTTGGGAGGGGGGAGAAAACCAAAGGAAATACTATGTGTATTGCAATAAATACAGCTAGTTTGCATGAATATTTAATATTTCTTCTGTGGATCTTTTGCATGTACATTACCACACAGCTGGACTTTTCAAATTCAGAAGCGATTTCCTTAACTACATTTCTATACTTGTTTAGAAGATGCTTGTATTTCATTCATTTAACTGAGGTTTGTGTCTCCCCCCAACTCCCAAGGTGCACGCAACCTTTATAACACTAGAATTCATTTAAAAAGGAGAACTAATGAGCAGTAGTACCTGGGATATATCATGCCTTTGGATATACTTGACTATAATGTCTCAAAAATATTTAAACCTTACAATCTTTCTTTCTCAAAATGCCTATATTATAAAATTCACTGAAGTTGAAATTTGCCAGGGGATTTACTTGCACATCAGGTGATCATTAGTTTTGGATGGTGGTGTGTAGCCAAGTTTCATCTGTTGCTTTTTTATGGGTTTTTTTTGGTTTCTTTTCTTAACTTTATATTTAGTAAAAATGAAGTAAAATGCTCAGCAGCGTATACTTCCCCCTAGCAGCACTCCTCATTAGTGAAGCGGGAGATGTTGCTAGGAGGTAGCAGTGTGGGCCCAAAGAAAAGAAGCCTTTCCAGGCGAGCAGGATTATCTATGTGCTACGTGTATTTTATGTTAAGTAATATTTAATAAGTTGCAAATATAGCTGATTTTTCATGAGCAGTAAATTAGTTATTAGTTATAAACAGTAATATAGTTACTTTGAAATCATCTTCTGAGCACTGAAGAGCTCATAACTTTTTGTAAGGTTAGCATTGTCCTTGTTATCCCGAAAATCGGGATGTCTGTCATTCGAAATGGGACATTTGCATCCTCTTTTGTTTTTCATGAATCTTTGAGATGAAAATTTCTATATAAATATGAACTCTGTTGTAATAACTTAGAAATTCTGTTTCAGTTATATATTTCTTCATTTGGGGACTATCTCAAAATGTAGAAGACCCATTCAGTCTTCATTTTGCAAAAATACTTAATGGCGCGTTCAGCTCTTTAAAAAGTCAAGTGGAAAGAGCATTTTTTAAGATTTATTACGTGAGCATTCGTCATGGTAGTATTTGTACAGATTTCTGATTTGTTCTAATCACAATGTACTCTTAGCTAATATGATTTTAAGCAGATTATTTTCTTTCTTTCCTGGTAAGAACTCAGCATAAACAGCAAGCCTTTTAAAAGCCAAGTAGACAACCTCTTGGTACGGAACACTTCATGTTACTGGATGGAGTAATTCTTCCATTGTAAATACCTGACCCTTTAAATACTGGAAACTCTCCAAGAATTAGAGACTTGTTAAGGTATGCATGTTACAAGACCCCTTTCAGCAGCTTACAGACAAGAAGAAGGATGTAAGACATGCTAAAGTCACACAGGCTGTTCTCTGGGCATGCATCTATTCTTTTGATTTCAGCAGAAGCTTAATTCATCATCAGTAGTAGATAAAAGGTCTGAAAAAAGGCTAGAAGAATAGCATTTGCTATTGGGTTTTACAGGGAGCGTTCAACTAAGAAAGAGATATTCAGTGGTATAGTCAACTCTCAATTATCCAGCACAATGGAGTTGGCATGGACTAGCTCACAAAAAGTAAAGACAGCTAATTTGAAATGTATTTATTAGACTATAAAACCATAGTTAATATATTTACCTTTGGAAAACGTGTAAGCAGATTTCAGCCACAGATTAAAGGAAAAAAAAAGGTGGGTGGAACATAGCCTGGTATAAGAAGTCTTTACCCTGCGTGACAGTCTTTGTGGCACTCTGTTGTAGCCAGAGATGTTGGGAGGAAGTGAGGACATGTTGATACACATCTAGATCCACAAAAGAAATAAGATATTTTATTCCTCCAGCTGACTCATTGCAGAAGGTGATTTCACATCCCACACTGTAGAGACCTGATACCAAATTTTTATATTGTATAGGGAATTATATTTGTACAGAATTTTATGTTCTAGTATAATGATCAGCTAGCCATGAAAAGAACTGTCATATTTTTCTTGAAGTGAATGGCCTGGTGGAAAGCACTAAGAGTGTAATAAGCTGTGAGGGACAAGGCAGTTTGTTACCCCAATTCAAACCCCAATTTGAAATTACCCAAATTCAATACTTTCTTCCCGTGCTACTGTCCTCCCGGTTCCTCTGCTTTACATCATGAGAACTGGAAATGTAGGGGTGAAGGGAGAGTGGGGGACAGGGATTTGTACGAGTAATTCATGCAATGTGTTCCTCCAGATTTAGGTATGATTTTAAAAGTGTTAAAATATATCCTTAATATTTTAGTGATCATTATTTCTTATTAATCTGCACAGAAGGATAAAATGAAAAGCAAATATCAGCTCTCTTTCTGTCTTGGTTAACCTTACAGGCTTTGAAGAAAATAGTCCTTTTATAAAAACAAATTCATCTTTTGCTGTCAAGCGTTATTACTTAGCATATTATTTAGCATATCTACGGAGGATTCTAATCACTTGGACGGCAGAATCCTTTTTTTTTAAATATTCATGAATATTCCTGGCACTCCTAAGTCAGTAATGATGGTAATAGTTTGTTGCGTAGGTATTCTATGCTAAAGTGTTCAATGGCTGCATCTTCGAATAGGCTTAAGACTTTGTATTGAAAATTCAAAAAAAAAATGAGATGGCAATCATACAGCTTGTACCCAGCATTGTTCATTTGGATTGTCTTTATGTGGAAGGTCAACCAAAGAGATCACTTTACTTTATATAACTAATTTTTAGAAAATAGTATCTTCTAATTTGAAATAAAGTAAGTTTTAAAATGTTGGAAGGGACTATACTTAGAGGTTTAAGAAAAAATCTCTTCTGTGCAGGACTCTCGAGCTACATCCTGAAAAGAGAGCTACGTGTAAAATCTAGTTAGTTGTTACAGAAAACGACCAATATAGGTCCCTTCAAACAATCATTTTATTTGGTGGCAGAAATATTAGAGAGGGAAACAGATACAGCAAGTGAGAAGGCAACATCTTGCGGCTGCTCACGTTAGTTCTGTTCTTGCAAGGAGCGTGTGCGTTTCTTGCAAACCGTGAAACATTTCAGCTTTCATTAAGCCTTCAAATGCTTCAAATGAAGCCTTCAAATGAAGAAGTTATTGGGAGCTGTAGGTTGTGATTTTTCCAGCAGAAGAACTGCAATAGTTTCTCAGAGGTGCAGAACGCTCTTTGCTTTCGCTGGTTTTACCAATTCCCAGGATGCCTGATACATTTTTTTAATTAATTTTGTTGCAGAATATGGTTTGGGGTTGTGAAGAATAGGCAATGCTGATTTTAATCAAGCCCATATCAGAATTACTGTTTATACTTCAAGCTTTCGGTACGGAAGGCTCTGGCAGAAAAGTGTACTTTTTACTGTGCTATATCTTGGCTTCTTTAGGGTTTTTCAGCTAGTGTTAAAGAGCGCAATGATTAGGTGATAGCGGCAGTTATTTATATAGGCGTAGGAAAGGGTGAAACAGTTCAATATTATATAAACTAACTCAGTGTAATCCATACCAGATTGGGTGCTTAGGTTCCTTAAAGCCTAGTAAAGTTTGTTGTAATTCTTGTTTTGAAAAATCTTATTTATCTAATAATTTTTTTGAGGTAGGATAAGAAACTCTTTCTTCTTTCCTCTTCCTCCATGTCTCTTCTGTCACACACCTGCATACACACACCTGATTCTGGATGTAAAACCCGCTCTTCAGTAATGAAACCCTGGTACGTTCACTGCTAAATGAATGCGCTAGCATCCTAACGTGTCATTTGGTCTAGATCAGGAGTGTTGACCTTTGGTCATGGTCTGGATACAGCTGACGTGATGTTTGTTTATTTTTTTTCCTTTCTCGCCTTCTAACTGGATAACCCAATGTTGTGTGTTAATAGAGGATCTAGGGTATTAAAAAGCTGTATTCATCCTCACAAAACAGATCGTTTCTAATCATTGACCTGTGTGCATATAATTATCATAAATAAGTAGAATTAAACACGTGTAGTGTATTTTGGGGAATTAACTTGTTATGTTGGAGAGCAATCTGGGCCCTTGGTTAAATATGTTGCTCTTGCGAACTGTCTAGTTTCCTGTCTGTGTTTTGCATGACAAAATACGGTAAGGTTATCTCACCATCTGCATGTCTTCTTTTGGCACGTTACTATTAGATTTTGATTTGCTGGTTCAGGAAATAGAGCTTTCCTTGAGCAGTCACTGTAAACACATGAATGCCTTTCTTTGTACTGGAATTTCAGTTTCTTATTGGATGCTGACATGATCTGAAGTGAACATCAGTGAGGACCAGAATCACATGTACTTGTTGACAGCTTTGAAACAAAATAAATGAAAATTGCTTTTTCAACTCCTTATATTCCTTAGATTTCTTTCCCTGAGATTCTCTATAAAACTTGAGTGTAATTTGATAGCCAAACAGTTAGCAATAGCAACCGGAGTAAATCGGTTTCAATTACTTGCTACTTGATCCTTGGAACAAAACCAGATGACAAAAAAATTCTAAATAATTTAACAAATATGTTGCTGAAATAGCGGCCTGGGTGTCACCTGGAAGCTGATGGAAGATGGATCCCAATATAATTATGATGAAATGCATTGTTCTTTAGGAATTCTAAATCAGGATAGATTTATACCTTCCGCTACAAGCTCTTTTTTTTTTTCTTTTTGACAAGTTGATTTCATTTGACTAGACTATATTTAGATAATCCTTATAGCTTATAGTGTGCTGTAAGTAACAGCAGATTTAACTACAGTTGAGGATTAATCTTCCAAGAGAGCTATATGTGAAGAATTCCATATTGCTTTCCAGTATAATGAATTAACTCCCCCAATAGATCTCAGGCAGGTGTACCGGATTCACTAGTGATTAGCGAAAGAAGAGGACTGAAGAGCCGGTAAGGTTCTGAGGCAACACAAAACCTTTGGTGGACAGAGCTGGGGGATGTTTACAAGAACACTTAACACAGCAGTTACAGAGCTGCATGATAAACTGTCCTTTGGGTTGTTTTTCAGATTTTTAAGGCTAGCATGTCTTGTTTGTTTCTCTTGTTCCAATCCACGCAGTCTGAAACCTTTGTAGATAAAATCTCAAGTGGCAGTCTCGCAGAGCAAAAGCTTTTTATCAGAGTCTTCTAATCCTTTCCACCATTTGTTAATACTTTGGCAAGCGCGCATGACAAGAGTAGGCAAAAAGAGAAGTCCAGAGGAGCCCTTCCCATCTGACTAAGCCGAAATCTAGAATTTCCAAACTGCAGAAGATTGTGGTTGTTTTCCTTCTCCTGAAGCCAAAATAGCTTTCAAAAGTTTGGCAGATGCTGCAATGTTTCGATATAATTGTTAGGAGTTTAATGTTTTTCCTGAGCCAGCTCTCCTCCCATTGCTGTAAGTATTCACAGGCAGAGGGTGCAGTTTTATATTACGGCTGGACTGATTAACTGTGGGCCATGACCGAAACGGGAGGTCTTGTTTTCTTCTCCAGAACATTTTCCTTCCCCCTCCAGTATGTCAGCAGTATTGCTAGTTTGACCCCACAGTGAACCGTTCAGCGAACGAAGGCTATGGAAAACTAACTAAAAAAAAAAAATTGTTTTCCTGCTGGCTTCGCGCTCTGATCCAGCTGCCCATGGGGTCAGGTGAGTGCCGATGCCGCTGTAAGCGGCAGGGGTGTATAGCCAGAGGCAGGATGAGTGGGAGAGCTGTTAAATTAATCCAGGCATCCTGTGAAAATAGACTTGGAGCATATAGTTTCCCCTATCAGTTTAAAGATTCTTTGCAGATTATCTGTATTGCTGCTGAAGAGAATGGTCTCGCTCTCCTCTCTGCGCTTGCTGCCCTGTTTCCTCCCTTGCCTTTGCGTTAGTGTGCTCCCTGATCCGCCTAACGCGTAAACACTAGTGTCGCTGTGCTGGTTATGTGGTTAGCTGGATCGGGGAGCGGATCCAGCTGAAAGCTAAGCTAGCAAAAAAAAAATAATAATCTTGGCTGACTGCAAAGCTTCACAAACACTGTTTTCAGCATAGCCAGGGACAAGGTAGGATGAGTTTGCCCTTGTGGCAGCAGCACAGATTTAAATCTGCTCAGGCTTATTTTAACCTCACGCTGTAAATGTTCAGGCGTTTGTATAGAGAAAGCTTTTTTTTTTTTTTTTTTTAAAAAACCATTTCATTGATTCTCACCTGGTGTGCTATTCCACGTTCAAGGACTCTCTTGACGGATAAGACCTGGAAATCATACGTAGCAACCTATCCACCTCACCATGAAGGAGTTTGTCTGTGTGATGCCAAAAGTTCCAGTGTCTTTTCTGAAATGGGCAGAGCTGTAGAGCACTGTTTGATTTTTAGGGAAGACATCTGTATGTGCAGTGTGTCATGAGCAATTGCCCTTGCAATTAATTAGTGTGGAGCTAATAACCGTGTACTGACTAGTCAAGTCTACTCTGATTTTCTGGGAATGTTTTGAGTCTTTAAGCTCCCACTGATTTTGGGAGGGAGTTCTTAACATTTAGCACCTCAGAAGCCAGCGTATCCCTGTTAGGGAGAAGCCATTAATGTGTTAAATCATAGTTATCAAGTGATAGGATTAGCCTGACTAAATAGGGTTGCCTAAAATTTAAGCATCTCATCAAGTCACCCTAGGCTCCCTTTTCAACAGTGGAGATCTGTCGTTGTGTCCATGGAGTTCAGAATGCAGCACGTTTCACCCAAAAGCGGATGCCTGCATTTGGTCTTGATGGTTCATGCATAAAAAAACCTGGGAGTAGATCGTCTGTGTGCTTTGTTTAGACTTCTGCACAAATTTGCTTGGAGAGCTGGTCTGAGTGTCTATAGAGAACTGGGTGCATAAAATTTGGCTTCTAAATCTGTTTCTCTGTGGACATGGAAGTTTGAGGAACTCCATCTCAGGTTGAAATCGAGAGGAGTGATAGTTATTTAACACCTTTAGCAGGTAAGTGCCTAGATGCAAATGACAAAATAGACATTTATGCGCTGCTGTTTAAAAATGTCAACTGTATAGGAATATTAATATTGCCGACTATGGAATGATGTGCTCATAAGCTCAGCGTTTTCATTAGCGTTTGCAGACTAGCAGTGTGCTTTGTTTTGTTTTATTTTTTCTTCTCACTTTGTGAATCGGGCGGTACGTTTTATTTCCTGTAGAGTTCTTGGAACGCGGCACAGCGCGCTGCCTTCGCTTTGCACGTTCTGTTTGACAAGTTCAGTCTATTGTTTGGCTGGATACTTCATCTTATAGTAAAGGAAAGAATCAGTTTACCTTCCGTAATCCAGATTCTGGTTTATTTCATAGTTGTGTTTACAGCAGGTTTGTTTAAAGCCGCAAAGACTGATTTGTATAGTTCCTGGCTGTCACTATTCAAGAGGGTGAAATTAATAGCCACTCCCTTTTCATTCCCTAAAGCATTTTCCTTCCAACAACCTTTTAAGGTAGGTACCGCTGGGGTAGCAAATCCATAGTGCTCTGGTAATGTTTAAAATCAAATTGCATCTTACTTGTCCAAGCTTGATAATTTAAGTGTCTTTGGCAGATATAAAAGATCAATGGAAGTTCCTACTTAGTATATTTGTAAGGGATAAAAAATGGAAGAGCAACATGCAATTCTAGAGTTAAGTTCAAGAACTTTAATTTTTTAGGATTTTCTTCAGTCTTTTCCCTTCACTATCAACATTGGCATTTTTAATAGAACTGTCATTTCCAGTATATTTCTCCAAATTTGAAATATAGTTCCATTTACTCTGTGTTTGTAACTTAGAATAGAATAGAGGGTCACGGAATATGAAGCAGGAAATACGTAGATTCTTCTGTTTGGCTGTGACACCTCAGGGATGCTGGTATACACTACATTTAAGCACTAAGCACGTGTTAAATTTTAAGCAAATGAATATTTCAGTGGAGCTTTTCTGTGCTGAAGGTTAAATATATGTAAATGTTTGCAGGTTTTTAGGCAAATGTGTAAGATCTACTTTGTTTCCCAATAGATGCTATTTTTGACATTGTGTTAATTAGCCTTTTTTTTTTTCCCACCTTTTTCCTAGGTGTTTACCTCCCATGGCCCTACTGTAATCATGCCAACCTGGTTCTGTTCCCGAGAATGGTTTTATCATGTGGGCAAATTCAATGAGGGTGGAAAGGTGAGTGCTGTGGATGAACATGTAGACCAGGAACTATCTCATCTGACTTCTGGCAGATTTGTTGCATCTACTGTTTCCTGTTGACTAACTGCCTCTGAAAGCCTGAAAATTGTTTTAAGAGAAACTAGGCGAAGGGATATAGATCAAAATGAGGTCCAGTAAAACTGGGCTATAGCGAATACCTTATTCTTGATTCCACTTTCATGGAAAACGGTGCTTAATCAAATGCAGTTGGTTTGATGCAACTCTGATGATTTCAGGACATAACTGAAATGGGGTTTGCAAATAAATCTAGCATACTTTGTTAGATACATCAGCCTACCTGGAAAAATAAAACAAGACTTCTGAAATTCAAGCTCTTCTTCAGGCCTGAAATAGAAGCAGCAGATTTGAAAGCTAAATAAAAGTCAGGATAAATTGCTTGTGGCTTCGTTATGGATATTGAACCATCTCTGAAAGATAAAGTAGATTTGGGGGAAAGATGTGGAAAGGAAGAAAGGTGCAGGATGGGGAAAAGGGTGATAAGGTAGCTTTTTCTAAGGGGAAAGAAAGATTTATATCCATAACGTGAAGAGGAAAGGGAGGAGGGGACATTACAATGTGCCATAAAACTACTGTCACTATATTTGTGGTTCTCCTATATCCAGTTGTCAATTTTAGTTCTCAAGCTTGCATTTGGAAGATGTTAACTAGGTTTCCCTCAAGGATGAGGCCTGAGAGACTACAAATTAAATGACTGTTCTCTGAGAAACGTTCCTCCACTGATAGCAAAGTGTTTTCCTTTTTTGTAGATTGTGCGTATGAGTTCCTTTTGGTTGCCTTAGGGTCATCTGCATGTTTATCATGAGAATATTTGAATCAGTGAATGAATTATGTTGGAATATGGGTGGGCCTGTTTCAGGTGGTATTTATTATGGTAGTAGTAGAAATATGTTAGCAAATTTCATCATTCTAATTCAGACTCATTTGGGTCCATTCAGTGTGTTTTGGGCTTCAGGAGTTTTGCTTCTAATGGTGTCAGTGAAATTTTAGGGCTAGAATGGGTGATTCAGATTTTTTTTTTTTTTGAAAGCCTTCATTTAATAGTACTGTAAAATATTCTTCTAAGACTATTTCCTATTTTATTATGTAAGCCACAACATATTATTATTATTATTCTTTTATAGCTTCTGAAAGAGGCCCTCTTGTGCTATGCAGCATGTGTATGTATATATAAACACGTGTACATATTTGGGTGGGGATGTCAGTATATGAGGATATACAAATACATTCACTGGACTGCCAAAAAAAATTATAATTTAAGGAGACAATGGAGAGAAGTGAGTAAAAAGGTTTGGCTTTAATAGGTTTGCCTTTAATTACACAGTGGATGAATGGCAGACCTGGGAATGGAGTCTGGCTTCCATTGCAGTCTACATTTGTTGACCCACACTCTTTATTTCTTCTTTTAATTATTGTTCCTTATCCTGGTGTTTTCATTCTCTGAAGAATATATTTGATTTAACTTCTTGAACATTGTTGGTAAGTTTGAAAAAAAAAAAAAAAAAAAAAACCCACACAGTGGGAACAATAGAACAACAAATCTAATGATAAAGTGCAAGAAGTTAAACAGACTATTGCTCCGCTCTTTCTGCTTTTTCCTTCTCTCTCTCTCTCTCTCTCTCTCTCTCTCTCTCTCTCTCTCTCTCTCTCTCTCTCTCTCTCTCTCTCTCTCTCTCTCTCTCTCTCTCTCTCTCTCTCTCTCTTCTCTCTCTCTCTTTTTATAATTAGGTAGGAAATGTGCCACCTGATATTAAGATGTAATACACTAACAGTCCTAATGATTTTAAGCAGCAATGCATGATATGTCCTTCTAATCTTGTTAGATCTGTTGCTTTGGCTGATATGGAGGACCTTCAGCAAAAATACCATGCTAACAGGGTTGGCAAGAGATCTGAACAAAGCAGTGAATATAAGCAATGAGGTCAAGCCTTTATCCTGTGTGAGTTTAGAGAACACAGCATCAGGTCCTAAATCTTTTAGCGTTTGGCACTGAAAAGAATTAGTACTGATCTAATTCTTTTCCATTTGAAAAGAATTAATTTGAAGCAAAGATTTTCTATATGTATCAATAGAGCTCTTATGAATTAGTACTGAGCCCTCTCAAGGATCTTACCCCTGTGCGTGCGTGTGCTGACCTGACCTGTGATTTGACTATGTTAATTTAATCACGTCCCTCTCCGTTTTTTAGTTAGTATTTAACAGTGCAACCCATAAGTGTCATATCGCTGCCAGTAAACACAGAAACAGATCAAGAAATGTCCAGATTTCAGTCTTTTCCATTTGCTAAACGGTTTCCGTGCCAAAAAGCTGCATTTCTCATTTGGAATTAAACCCAAACACCTGTTCTTCATATTTCAGTGCTTAGAACAAATGGAAGATAATTCTTCCAGAGAGGGCTTGTGATTTGATGTTTTAAGTTAATAGTATGGGTGGACTGATAGAATATAAATATATAACCTCTGACATAATCATCTTTTTTTATTAGAGGTAGGTATGCATCTATCTGTCTGTCCATCCAGGCTTTATGAGAAACAGATTTTTAAAATAGTTCATGCAACGTTCCTACAAACAAAATTCCTTCTGTTCAAGATCTGCAATCACTGGAACTTTATTCCCTGTGTGTTACCACTGTGGCAATATCCAAACAAAATTCTAAATAGCTTCTTCAGAAATGGTATCTTAGAGGTATACTTTATTTGCTACCTAAATAAAATGATAAAGATGTTATTTATGCAACCTCTGATATATGATTAATTTTTGTACATACATGATCATAAAGAGAGCCCAAGTTTGACACGTTTTTGACATCAAGCATCAAGCTATCAAGCAAAGCTAAAGGGGTCACCGATGTTTAAAAAAAAAAATTAAGACAGAAGTACTTGAAAGCAGTTGATTTTAGCAAGTTCTGTCTTCATAGTGTGCTGAGACTGAAATAATCTAGTAGGAAACATCACATTTTTAATAGTAGCCACTGTTAGGAGGAGGGTCACATGAACCGTATTTCTGACTTAATTTTTCAGGAAACTCAAGGGAAATAATCTTCCTGAAAGTTATCCAAACCATACATGTTAGGAGTGCAGTACTTGATTACTGAAGGAAGCTGTGAGACTTCACTATACCCTTCAGACCTCGCGTTATCTCCGTGATTGGTTTTGCTCCTATACTTTTTAGCGTACTCTAATAGCTAGCAGTGTTGTTGAAAAGTCATAACTGTGTCCAGAAGCATCACATAAAGCTAGGCTGAGAAAAAACGTACAGGTCCTTATATAATATGAATAGCAGATTTCAAAGCTTTGTGAACCATTAAAGTAGGGAACGTATGAAACCATGCATGCTGATAGGCAACGCTATCCGTTAGTGGCTGTGCAAAGTTATTACATACACTTGAGAGTGCTCCTCAATTTGTTTCCAAATGAACGCTGTGAAATGGCAGTTAGCTGTCCTCGTGCGTTTCTACCAAAATGTGTTCTTCAGGTGGGACTCCAGACTTTCACCCGCTTGTTATGCGCAAACGAAGATCACTGGGAAGGCACGCTGTTTGTTTCTTTAGCCACCTCGTTCATTTGTTCTAATCGCTTGTGTGCAGTGGCACTAAACTAAAACAATCCAGCTTACCGTTTTAGGTAAATGCTTTAAGAAACCTAGAAGATGGTTAGAATTGTATAAATGAACGTTGCTAGCCTGCCAACCCCGCTCCGTGCAAATGCAGCAAATTGTATCATCATGACTTTATTCAAGCAGTATTATCCTTGACATCAAAACAATAACACGCCACTCTTGGGTGGCAAAAAACACTTGGGTTTTTTACCCAAAAAACACTCTCTTGTGTTTTTACCAAAACTTGGTCTCCTTTTTCCAAGGTAGACCAACATAGAAAACGTTGTTTTTTTTTTTTTTTTAAACCAAAGCCCCTCACCCCTGTCATTAACCTTCCTTTTTAAACGTATGCAGACTAAAAATGGCACGACTGACTTAAAAGTTCTAACCTAATCTAAAAGTGTAAACAGAGGGAAATTATTCATAATGAACCCCAGATGGAACAGCACATTATAAGCCACTGGCCTTTCTGAATACGCACTGCGGTTCAGAGCAAAGTGGCTGGAACTCCGTTTTGATCTATTTCTGTGATAAAAGGTCACAGAAAATGTGAATTGAGGTGGTGTCAAAGTGTGCTTTGGTGCTCGGGAGACGGCAGCACGTACTGCACAGCTCAAAGAGAACTTTGTAGTCTTTTAGAGACTTAACTAATGCATTTTTGCATTTTTCCATTTTTCTCTGCCAGAGCGCACAAATGTCATTCCCTCCAGAAAGGCAGGCAGTTACAATGAGGCCTGGAAGGTAAAAGGCTAAGCAGAAATTTGGCTTTTTGGAACATGAATTAAAATACTGTCAGTCTGTCAAATAACCTATCAAGGTGCTCTAGGGAAAAATCTGGATAAAACACAGGCACTGATATTTTTGGCTTGGTATAGTTAAAGCTGAACAGAGATCAGTATTTGATCTCCAAAGGAAAGTAAGTGGTGGAGCGAAAGATAAATTACTCTTTTTAAGCTATTTGAAAACTCATGTCTAGTGGCTTTTTTTGCTGGTGTTATTAAATACCTTTTAGAATTTACCACGTCCCCTCCATTTGGCTTCCCCGTTGTCTTTGTGTAGCTGAATTTCTGTATGCCAGTACATTTGGATGAAAGAAATTTTGCGGAGATTTTCTAAACAATGAAGTAAATTTAACATTGTTACAGGCTTCATGTTTTATAATCAAGCCAAAACGATTTGAAGACGTGATTTGGATATGGGCCATAAGATGGAGTCACGGATCTGCAGAGGAGAGAGAGTATCTTGGATAATCCTGAAGATAAGCTATGAATAGCTATTTCATAAGGAGTTAACTTGTGGTTTAGCTCAAGACTTTGAGGAAATGCTGTTGGATAGCTGTTGGCATAAGTATTTTGAAAAATAAGTACTTGATATTTACTCAACATCTCCGCTTTGTTGCGGAGATTATTAAACTCTTGAGTTTTAATATGTTTTTCGGTTTAATCTTAGCTGCCGTAATATGCACCTTTTGATCTGCTTTTCATGCAGCTCTAGTGTTGAAATGTTTTTTCTAATTAATGCCCTAAGATGTGCAGTATGAAATGAGTTAGTTAAAAAAAAAAAAAAAAAAAAAATTAGCAACGCAGCAAACTCTTTCCAAAGTACTGAAAGAAACAGGTTAGTATGGAATCAAAAGTTACTTCCTTTTTGATTCATTCTTTCTATTCAGCAATTTCAGTCTCCTCTGAGAAATGGAATAAATTTCGGCTTATTCTGACCAACATTTACTGTAGTTTTTTTATCTGGTTATCAAAAATGTTCCAATTTATAGCCTGATTTTCTTGATGTCTCTGATGAGGAGGAGTCTCTAAACATCCCCCAAATTAAGATTTTTTTTTGATGTGTAAATAGATTTACTTTTCATTGGCTAGTTTTTCATCACTTTCTGTTAAAAATGCATGTACTATTGAAATACAAAACTTTTAGGGTTAGATTTCCTGTTTTCACAAGCTAGACGGCTCGGCACGGTCTTATTGCTTCACTGCTTCTGCTCACAAGGATCTGCTGCCTCTACTAGAGTGCTTGTCAGCTCTGAGAAGACAGGGGAAGAGTGCAAGTCAAAGATGACTGAGAGAAGGCTTGGAGGAGGGAAAGGAGATGGATGGAGAAAGTGGGACAGAGGGGTCTTGATTCTGTGGCAGAATACATCTGTGTTACATCTAGTACTGCCAAGAGAGCTCTCGTATTGTGCTTATGCCTCTACAGCCCAATGATAAGTTCTACCCAAGTGACCTAAAAAAGGACTTTTGTCATCCTACGGTTCTGCCGTAGTTAGTGTTGGTCATCCCAGGTCTGCAACACGATCTCTCACCACACGTTACTTGTTACAGGAGCGGAGCAACAGCATTGTACAGAGGGCAACTCTTTCATTAAAAGCCTCCCAAAAATTGCTGACCAGTATCCTCACCCTCCATGTTCTCATTCTTCTTTTGGTAAGCATGTAGGGTGGGCATGAGGCGCTAATTACTGATGCTGGAGCTGCAAAAATCATAGCCAGAATTGCTTGTCGCGTGGTAGCTGGCTTGCAGCTTGCTAAATACGTGTGTTGAGCACTACAGTACATTTTAGTGTGGAGCGCCGTTTCGTGCACTGTGATCTGCTAGGAGCGGGAAACTGGAACGGCAATAAGGAGGTGGATATAAGGAGGTGGCAAGAAAGAGTTGTCAAATATTTAGAACTTAGTCCCTGAGCAAGGAATACGTTTAATTCAAGCGGGGTTCTGTTTGGCATCCCATGGTGGATACAAAATCATCCCCTCATCCATGCAGCCAAGCATCAGCACGGTCAAGTGATACAGGTCCAAAATACTGGGTAAACACAACTCCTTCACCTGTTTAGAAGCAATAAGCTGAAGTGAGCTACTGATTTTTATGGTGCAAGCTGCTTAGTCCAGAGCAGGTGCAAATTACATTTTTCCCTAGGAGTTGCAATCAGCAGCTGATCAGCACAACCCGTGCTCGAGTGAGGCAGGACGCTGAGTTTCCCCGGTAGTGTGTAGCCCTTAGTGCGGCAGAGCACAGAGGGCTGGGTTTTGCCTATAATGTGGAAAAGTCTTCATGTAGTCCAGTAACATGTCTACTGTACAACTTAATTATATTTATTCTTGCTGGAAATTATCTGTGTGGTAGCCTATCGCTGGATTGCTAAATGATAGCTTTAGCAGTAGCTATTAACTTTCCAAAAATACTTCAGAATACTCTGTCGTGGTTAAACCGCTTCTCCTCTGAAAGTTCGGTTGTTTGGCAAAGTTCAAAAGCGTTCAAAATCCCATCTGGATCCAATAATATGTCTCAACTGGGAAGAAACTCTTGTATTGCAACAACCTTACACGCTCAAGAGCCATAGGAAGTCCCATCCCTGCAGGATCTATAACCCAGTCAACATCTTTCCTCCCCTGAAAAACGTATGGCAGTGCTGCCGCTTTGTAATGCGAGAGGCCACTGCTGAGCAATACAAGGCACCTGCTCGTTCCGGGGGGGGAGCGTACTTTGTTTCACGAAAATGCCTGCCAGTTAAAGCAAAGCAAAAGAGCACGCCAAAATCAAACAGCAGTTGGAAAGATTCTCTTGTAGTAACTCTCTTTTATTTTACCATAGATTTTAATGACACTGATGTATAATGTAAACGCATGTCCAAAAGAAAATGAGTTGCAGATAAGTATGTGATGTAACGATACCTCTGAATCAAAATATGTCTACTGCAGTAAGCTGATACGTGCTATAAAATTTGCGTCCAGCCGAACGCAGACTAGTGTGTGACTGGAAAATAGACTAAGGCTTAAACTTTGCTGTTGACTCTCAGTCTTTCCATTAAAGTTGAGAATAAGGAAAGAAGAAAAATGGCTGTATGCTAAATGGAAAGAATTTGAGTTTGTGTGTTTTTCTTTTGTTTTCCTGCTGACTGTGGTTGCTGTCTTCTCTTCCAACCTCCCCCAGATTCCTTCATGACCATCAAAGTAGGTTCATATAAAGCATCAATTTTACAAAGTTGTGTAAAAGTTTTCTTCCGTATCTGAGCTCGTGAACTAGAAATCAGACAAATAACTACAAAGAAAAACATTAATTACAGATAAGCTGCCCTTACCAAGCAATCAGATCACACTGCGTTTTATTTCAGAATTTGGGAGCGTGGTCAAATTCAGCGTCTTAATCTATTATATGGTGAAGTTTGGAGCTGCAAAGTACAGAACTTGATTCGGTTCCGATTTCTTCCAAAATACATATGTCCAACTGTTTTGGATTTGTCTTCCAGGCTCAGTGCTTTTTTATCTCTTTTTTCTTCCCTATGTCTGCTCAGTCCAGACCGTGTCTGAGATGAACACCAAGTGTGGTGGGTATGAAAAACAGACACTGAACTGTATTGATCTTGTGACTAGAAGGCCAGAAAAAAACACAGAGTGATTTTGTGTCCCGCACTTCAGTTAGAGAATCTCCTTTTTTTTAATTATGGAAAAAACTCAGAAGCTTTGGTAATGGGGGAAAAAATTCAATCTTTTTTTAAATTTAGCTTGTGCTTTCATTATTTTTCTGTGTTAAAATAGAATACCTGCAGATGAGGTTGAGGTTTATGCCCATTATTCATGTATGTGATATTGCCTAATGAAATCAATAGTTACAAGTAGAAGAGAATAATAGTTAGAAATACATTTCCCTGACTAGTCCTTCCTTTACTTTTCCTTCTCGAGCGTACGTAGTTATAACTTTGTCATGTTACCTTTCAGCTTTTTATTGATGCTACACTTAAATATTTTAGCTGATGCACCTGAGTTCTTATATCAAAGACTTTTAGCCCAATAAAGTCATGTGACTTTAAACAGTGGCTTCGTGGGAAGAAGTATCAGTATTTAAACATTTGAAAATGGAATGTTCTAGCCACATTTTAATTTTTCAAGTATTTTGACCACTGCAAAATGTAAATAGATGCTGCTTTTTCACCTTCAGTATGGGGCAGTGTCTTTACAGATGGATTTATACCTTGATATGTATGGGGTAATTGAATACCGTGTGCCGTAAGATTGCCCTGCTGACACCACATCTCTCGCAGGACGATTGTATGACTGAGATGGGAAATGCTTGTATATGGTCATGAGATTTCTTATGTTTCTTAGAGCTTACCATTAGGGGGAATGTTGCATGGAAATAAATGGCAAGAAAAGAAAAAGTATTATTTGCAGACCTTGAGTCGTTTGGAGGCTTTTAATTAAGATTCATGTCTCTCATTTTGGGGCCTGATTCGTTCTTAAGTGGATGTCAGTGTAAGTATGTGTATGGCAACCAAACGAAGAACGCTAATTCTGTTGAAACAAAAAGCACCGTTGTTCTGAAGTCACCGATTCCTTTCCGGAAATTATTGGGTTACTTAGCATTTTAGACTTTGTGAACTGTTAAGCAGTTGGGTTTATCTGTTTTGGGACTAACCTGTGTCAAGCTTTACAACCTTGTCCAAATGAGTTGATGTTTATTTCTTCGCCTCTGTCCTTGTGGTCAGCTGTACTTCATTTTCCAACAGCACTGCCTGCTTTTTTATTAGTATTATCTTTTCTACAGATATATTTATGTAATGACCCGTTGGGTAAGTTCATGGCATGACATACAAAGAATTTGAATAAAATGATGTTAAACCTTATTCAGTTGGCAGCAAAGTGAAATGTTAACTCAGATGCAATCTGATGAACCGTGAATGTTGGTCACTTCTTGGTTTGAAATAGCTGCTTCTCTTCCAGGGTATTCCAGAAGATTTGCTGTTTTTTTATAAGCATATTGAAAAGGGCGGTGAAGTGTTTCGAGTTGACCATTGCCTCCTGCTGTACCGTTACCATCCCCAGGCTGCAACTCGTTCTGTTCTAGAGTAAGTTGCGTGTTTTTGTAGCGCATAAAAATTAGCTTCACCTTGCATGATTGACAACAAAGATGAGATGCTGAATCTCTTTTCCAGACATCAGGCAGTAGAATACCTAGTATGTTTTATTGTTTTTTTAAAAAAAGACCAAACAATGAGCATATCGTATGCTGGTAGTAGCCTGTTTTGATGGTTGGAGATTAGCTTTCTGTTCTTTTTCCCTGTAATCTGCTTTTGAAGAACATACTGTAATGCATGAATTTGTCTCGCCTCTATACTTGGCAGCCTTGCAGCATGCAATAAGCACAGAACTGATGTGCTCAAAGATATTTCCCTCCTCATCAAACCAAAGTTAAATCACATGCCAGGTCGCCATTTATAGTGCTCTACTTGCAGTGTGGATGCAAGGTCCTCCAGCCATTAGCTCTCTATCCATGCGTGGTGGGTTGCTCAGGGCTGGCGAATACCACGAATGTCTTTACTGGTAAGGCACAAAGTGGACGTATGATCGTAGAGCTGTAACGAATCGCAGCGAATCATACACCACTCATTCTCTTTGTCGTGTCCATTGGTAATATAGGCACATGCTGCGTGATCTGCATGAAGAGAATTATATCTGAGAAAAAATACTAAGAAGTTGTTTAGTCTTTACAACTGTTCTTGAAATAATTTCACAATAGATATAAGAGTAATCGAGCATTTGGAGGATTGCACTACAGCAGTACTATTTTCTCAGCTTCCAGTTACCATCCCCTCAACTGCAGCTCTGTAGCTGAGCACATGAAATCTCCCAGTCTGCCTGAATAACCTCTCTGGTTATTTAAAGCACCCGAGTTTTAGCCTCACCGTAGATTGAAAACTCTTCACGTGTCTATGTATCTTGTCTGCTGAACGTGGCAAAAGCAAGCAGTGAAGCAGTAACTTCTTCAGCGCTTTGAAGGCAACTGCTAGAGCGTGTCTGAAACATGCCCCAGTGGTGAAATTTTGTTGGAGTATTTATACTACGAGGTTTCTAATATATGAGGTTTTGCTTCACGTATTTTCTTGCCGTGTGGAACATAATCTAAGAAAATGTATATTTTAAAGTTTAATTTCAAAAAGAGCTATCTTAGTTTAAAAAATTAAACAGAACCTTTTGTATTAACAGCAAAAGCCTACTTGAGAAAAATTAATAAAAACTAAACTTCTCATCTGATAATTTGCAGCCCTCTACTCATATATTTTATTTTCCTGTTTTGAAAGGTTTAAAACATCTACATCAGATAATGAGGTTTGAAAAATACCTGTGGTTGTTTAGGAGTAATTATCTGAGGCACGTCTATGTACGTCTTGGCCTAGCGCTTTTACAGTGCTGTTTTACCCTGAAATAAAATATTGTTAAGTGACTGATAGGTGATTCCTCTGCATGCTCACCTTAGCCCTCAGAGATGCTTTTCCCGATCACAAGTCCTGCAAGCTGAGCCTAAGTCATAATAAAAAAACCCTGTTCTTTCTCTTCCTGTGTATTATTATTAATGAAGAGTTATGTAAGTCATACTGTTCACTTAGAAGTTCTGCACCGGAATCACAATGGTAGTTAAGTAAACCATTTTCCAATTAAGCAGTAAGATAAATACACTTTTCAGTCAGTCCTGCTTGTATGGCTCTGGAGAACTGACTAATAAAACTACTCTTTTCATGTGCATGTTTAGTTATAAATTACTATATTACTGTATTACTGTAAATACTGTAGTATACTAGCTAAGTATCATACCCGTGGTTAATACCACTATAGATCTGTGTGTGTATATATGTATATATGCATGTATAGTGTATAGGTGTGTGTATGTATGTATAGTATATATGTGTGTATTCATACATAAAGTCATTCAACTCGGAAACATTCGTTCAAAGCAAAGAGAAGATGCTCTTCAGATCTTGTAAACAAATATGAGATAAATTATTTTCCTTTTATTGATCTTTAAATATAAGTTGTTCTTCCTGTTTTTGTGCATGATCCTTTTGGCAGTTAGTTGCAAACTTTTCAGCCGTGCATCACGCTAGAAATCTTGGAAGATTGTTGCTTATATCTGTGGGAAAACATTTTATCCTTGGAAAGGAGTTTGTTCTGAATTTCCTGCAAGCTGTTGCTTATTCGGATCTACAAGGTTGTGTGGCACAAGCACCCTGAGTTGCAACACTGTGAGAACGTGGAAACGCTGTAAACTGTTTCAGATGTGCAGTTTGCATGTCCAAATTCGTGCCTTTCTTGTCTCGTTCTGAGAAGTCAGGCTAGCCGTTCTTCCTGTTGGCTTTCTGTTGCTAGTACTGTTTATAATGTTTTGTGTGAACTTTCAAGTATGCAGTTGTATAATAGCTCTTTTTATTGGCTTGTTCCCCTGTTTGTTGCCTAAGTTGTAAAGGACTGGCCATCGTTTGTTTCGAAGGACTTTAGGGTGCGTTGTTGTGGAAAGAGCAAAAGGGGGTTAATGGACTCATCACAAAGGTTTAAGTTTAAAGTTTAAATTGGGTCTTTGCCAGTTTGCCTCGTGGTCAGCCCAGCTTACTTGATGGGTGTTGTACCTTTTCTAGAAGTCTTTTTTTTTAGTGGTGTGTTTTCTTGGGGCGGGTTTCTGTGACGTTTTCCCTTTTGACATTGGCCTACGTTGTCTTTGAATGTTCTGAGTTAGCCTAAACCCGGCTCTGGGAGCAGTAAACCACCAGCCAGGTTAGCGTCTTGGCTGAGAGCAAGATGATGCTTATAAGAATTTTGGTTGGTTTGTTTGTTTGTTTTTAAGCAGTTTATGCCTAATTTCAGTCTTTAAAAAGGGAAATAAGTTTTCAGTAAGCCGCATAATAGGATTTGATGATTGATGCTTGACTTCACACTTTCAAACTTGCTGAAATAAATTTAAAACTGTTTGACAAGCAACATTCAGCTCTTTATTTGATGATATATAGTTGTAAACGTTAATGATTTTTTTTAAAAAATCCTTTGCTATGATTAGCATCCTTCTGGAACAAATACCTAGAGTTGAAAGCATCTGTGAAACAGGAAACAAAAACTTATTTGCCTCCTCCCTTACCCTGGAGGCACTGGACTATGTTATTAAATGTTTTGAGTGTGTGCCAGAGTTTGAATGAAGTACAGTCTATATTTAGATTTCATTAGGGGCATACAGATATATAAATGTTCTCAGTGTAATTTTATTTAAAGTCTGTGATGGGTGCATGCTAAATGTGAATGAGCAATACAGGTTTTGAGAAACTTCCCTTCAGTATGGGATTTACAACCCAAAATCCCACACGTTGTATCTCTTGCATCTAAATCATTTTCTCTCCCATTACAGCTTGTATCCTAGGGCTATGTGTACTTTGTGCTACAAAGCTACATTACACTGATCTAATACAATATCAGAGCTGACTTTATAGTGAGAAATATTGTAGTAAGAAAGCTCAGTGTATAATAAAAACATTGTAAAATTCATAGATTTTTATCTTGCCAAAGGGGAGAAAAGGGATCTGTATATAAAACAATGTACTGCTTTGTGAGATGAAAGTCAGCTTGGTACAAGATGAGCAATAAAAAGTTGTACTTGTCTTTATGTACTGTTGCTCATGAAGACAGGCAGCTGGTGTAGGTTGCCAGTCTTTGTAACAGTTTACAAACCTTCGGTCAAGAGAAATTTAATATATGCAGAAAATAGGAATTTTTTTAAAAAAACATTTCCTCTGAGATTCAGGCAGCTCTCTCTTAGGCAGAAAATGTGAAGCATACTTAAATAGTTTACAGTAATTTCATATACTAAGTATTCAGCATGACTATAATATTGTAAGAATTTGTTCTGCAGAAATAACCAAAATTACATAATCTATTAAAACCATCTGGTTTCAGGCACTAGAAGCTTCTAGTGTCGTCTCAGCAAAGGAGAACAGGCATTTACGGTGAAACACCCGCTGGGTTGTTTCAGAGGTACTCCGAGCCACGGGTCTCGTATCGCTGATGAGCATAGGAATGCCTGCTTCATTTCCTGCAAAAACAGATTCGTCCAAAAATAAACAGCAGAGAGAAACAGCGTAACGTATTGCCGCACAGCCAAAATGGAGATGAGGTCGACTGCGTTTTTATCCTCGGTGCCTGCATTTGGCACTTCAATTAAACATAGAAACTAATGACCTCATTAGATTCTTGAAAAGCAAATGGCATTAACATTGATAGTTTCTGTCTTTCTTAATAAGCCTTTCATGAAAAATAGGCCACAATGCAAACCGTGCCTCCGTTAATGACCCACGACCTGAAGATGAACTCGGACATTAATAGAACCTATTAACAGTGTAAATGTAATAACTCAGTGGGACGATATAGTCTAGCAATTAATAAGTTCACATGAAGTTCAACAGAACAACAACTACCCAAAAAAAAAAAAAAATCAGTTTATTCACCAGCATGGTCAAGGTTCAAATGAGATTCTTCATTTCTGAGTTTCCTGTGGATCCTAAGGACCCTGCATTCTGCCTGCAAAACTAACTAGATAAACTCCTGTTCCTTCAGCTCTCGCTCTGCGATTAAAAAGTTCTCTATTCTGCCGTCTCTGGATCCCCAGTCTGGTGGTATTCACCCATAACGTACAACTCGATTGTCCCGTCATGCCCCTGAAAGGGGCCGCGCACTTGGATAGCTCGGCTTCCTCTCTGCTGTCACCTGAGCGGCGTGCAGGACCAGTGCGCGTAGGAAAGGGCAGACATACAGATTTGTGATGTTGCTGTGGACAGTGATCAGCGGCTATAATTTCAGCCCTGCTTATGATATTGGGCTCGCGTTTCTGCGTTTCCCAAGTACTTGCTGTACGTCTCTCTCTGTTCTGCTGATTCACTAGCGCAGCCTCGCCGGGGGAAGGAGGGGAAAGGGAGTCAACAGCACGGAGAAGTTTAACAGAGCTCGGACATTAAATCATCGAGCTTTTATTGCCACATTATCTTTCATTTTCAAAAATAGGAGTGGAGCAGATGTTTCTTGACTCCTGTGTTCCTTCAGTAGGTCACCACGCATTTTAACAGAGCTCCATTGTTGTGTCGTTGGGGTGGGTGGTGTGGTAATGACTACTTGGGCCGGAGGAGCACGCTCCGGAGCCGTTCTCGCCCACTGCATGAATACCCGCGTTTCACTCCTGCAGCAGTTTGGCTCCTCTTCTTCCTTCCAGACTCCGCCGAACTGATGAGTACTGAGGGGCCATGGCAAAGGAGATCTGAGGAAAATTCTCAAAGATTTGAGAATGGTTTTCCAAAGAGAAAAATGTATGCTTCCAGTGTTTCTTTTGTAAAGTAAGAAGGTGACACAAAAAGAAGGAAGCAGAAAAGCAGCGTACTTCAAGTCTTTGGCTCAAGCAGGAGCGTTAGGAGGCAGGTGTCAACTTCCAGAGTCGGAATTTGCATCCCGGCTTCGGGCTGCGGAGAATCTCCTTAACTGAATACAGGCTACAAAGTGATACTAACGGCTAATGGGAAAGTGCAACTTTAATCCTGTCTGACATGGCTAGGGAAAAGCCGCCTGATTTGGGATAACGCAGGGTAATAATACCTTCTGGCTGTTGCTCATGGCTATGAATATGCAATAATGGGAAATCTGAAAATGACTGTGAGAATCTTTTGCGAGAAGCGGTTTGTTCAACTTCTAGATTGTTTCAGGCACTTTCTTTAATCATCCTTTGCACGTTGCTACAGTTCCCATCTGTTGCACCTGCACTGGCTCCTGAAGGATGGGAAAATGGCATTCCCTTATCCCTCAAGGCAGGAATCCCAGTTATCTATTCTGGAAAGATCCAAAAGTGTGGCAAATTAGGTGAAGCGGAAGCCTAAAGGGGATAACTGAAATTCTCTCTTTTGACACTCTGCAAGCTACCTTTTGCTGCAACACGTGAGATATATTTGTGCAGAGCAAGTTTTCCGAAAGAGCAAGCCTGAAATCGTCACTCTAATTAAAGCTCGGTCATGTGGACCTCCCCACAATTCTGTATCTACCTGATGATCTCAGCTGAAACTGTTAGAAGAATTTCGGGGTTCAGAGTGTTTGATATATCTTTAAAGACTTTATACAAATGGGCACACAGAATCTGGGGATGTAATTTTAAAATTCTTTTCTGTTAGCGTTTTCTGGTTAGGATTATAGCAGACATTTTTCAATAACGTATCTTCGTAAGAATTTTTCCTAATTAGCGATTTAAGCAATGAATCAAAAGTGCTGTGTTATGTTGGCTTCATTTACAGAACCTAAAATACGCATTTAAGACAGCCATTTACTGGGGATTAAATGAAGTTATCTAGCAATATTCTTGCATTCAGACAGTGATCGAATCACTTTCGAGTTTATTGGGTTACACATCCTTTAATTTCTGAGTGCAATTCTCCCGTTTCATACTTTCCTTCCACACTTGAGTACCGAATATAACATTTATAGGTAAAACTGCGTCAGGGAATGTACTTCGGTCTCAAATCTTTGCAGGTGATTATTGGCCTCCTTAAATTTGGGACTTCTGTGGAATGTAGGTACCCATCTTCTAGACAGCAAACGCGCGCTCCCTAGAAGCAACCCCTCCTGAACGTGCCTGGGCATCTCTGTAACCAGCTGAAACGTTTTCTGTGTGTCTGAGGGTAGGTGCCCGTGCATCTCGGGTTCCTTGGACTGATGAGGTTGACAAAGTATCTGTCACCTATCTTAAGTTTCTACGTGGTCCAGGGCTTAGAAGTCTTTCTACCTAATTTTGCATTTGTATTGCAGCAGCTTAATTAAAGTTGCGCAGGGGGCGTAACTTGGCATTGCTTAATTTTTAAGTACTCACTTTTGCAGCCTGAATATTCAGTTGACGGTTTTGTTTTGGTACGGTTTTTTTTTTTTTTTTTTTGTCCTGCAGTGTAGGTACATGCATTGTAATCCAAGGTATTCAGTTTTTAATACCTCACCTTCATAGGAGGTTTGTTTTGCTTTTTTATAGATGTTATGTTTCTGTACTCAAAATTAAGCTGCACAATACAGTTTTCTACTGTATTAAACTGACTAGATAAGTAATAACACAGGTTGCTTTATGATCATTATTTTTTAAAATGTTTTGCAGTTTTATGTATTGCTTTTGCTTCAAAGATAGAGAAATAATTGATGGGCGGGTATCACATCATAGCACAACTTATTTTTAGTCTGTGAAGACTTTTAGGCATAAAAATTAGTTTCCAATTTTGAGATGCGTGTGATTGGCTTATGTCTAAAGCTGTGGGTTCTTAACAAAGTCATCATTGCATCATAACAACTGCAGATTTTCTGAGCAGTCATCATAGTCTTGTAACTTTGATACAGTTTTTAAAAAAAAAAAAAAAAATCAGTATATTTTGGATTATAACTGTTCTTCCTTATTAACTTGAATATGATATGATGGTGAGGGCTAGTGCATAGGGACATCTGATTTTAGGCTTCTTCGCAACATCCTTGCCGTTGCTCTTGCTGCGGACTGCAGAGCCTTTGACAATTCAGTTAGCAGGCCTCTCTTGGACAGGAGCTATTTGTTAATTCAAATTTTGAAATATTTTAAGGTTTTTTTTTTTCTCCTAGCATGTAGCCACACAATGTTTAGAAAGATGAGAGTCATGCTGGGTTCTTTCTAATCATTGCTGTACTGCTAATGACCCTGTGAACGTGACTCACATCTCTGTATTAGCTCTATTTTCAGAAAGTTTCCCTACAACTGGCAGTTAGTTAACAATTCTTTTTGTGCCTTGTAAGCTTGCCTAATTCTTCCTTAGCTTTCTTGGCTTTGCAAACTCAAGAAGAAAAGTAACTTGACTGTGTCAGTCAAGTTAACAGAACAGATTCTGAAGTCTTAAGAAGTACCTGTGGAATATAATAGTGTTGTTCTGCTAAAGTCACGTTTCAAAGTAAAATCAGTTTTAAAAACTTTCCATTTGCATCTAAAGAACTAATCTTCCTTTTCAGAAGCTAGCAGAAACTCTAGAATTTCCAGGAACGTGATTCTGGAAAAATACTTGACCTTCCTATTTCTTTCCTTTACCTTTCCTTCTGGGAATATAGCGTGCTGTAATGAGCAGGGGAAAAAAAGGCAAGTGTCGAAGGATGCCAGCAGCAGCTAAAGCTTTGCAGCAGGAATTCAGCTTGTGGTTTCATTAGGAAAGATTTGCAATCAAATCCAAGATTTTTTTTCCGTTAGTTGAAGTGCTGGTGTACAGGCCTGTAGTCTTCAAAACACTGCTTAAACTTTATATAGAGTAGCTATTCTTCTTGGGCACATTTATTTGTATGTGAAGTTCTTTCCAAGTTATCACGCCACAGTCAGAGATGAAGTGCTAAGCAGCCGTATAAGAATCTGGCTGTGCTCAAAAATCTCATGCTCAAGTGAAGTGGGCTCTCTGGAGCTAACTAATAATTGCAGCAGGAATCCATATGTCTCAGTGCTATGATGGTTTGATATTTTTCAAACCATAACTCAGGGCTGTGAAGGAACAACACAAATAAAAACGTAAAATTCCTTTCATTAAGATTTACAGAAGTTTGTTAACAAAACAGTTCCTGTTCCTGACCATCTTCCCATCTGTTCTTCAAGGACAGTTGAGCTGTGTAATATCGAGGAAACTTGCATGCATTTTGATTTTTCTATAAAATGACAAGCTGTACTTGGAGAGGAGAAGGTCAGCCCCTGGTCAGGTGAGCCGCTGAGGTTAGAACCGCTGTGGCTGTCCCAAGGCAACCTGGCTGACTCGTGAACCCTTACTTGAAGCAGAAGAAATAACATTTGCTGTGAACACTTTGGTACGTAACGTGCGTACCCACTTCATATAGTCAGAAAACTGTGGGGCTTAAAGCTGAATTGTGAAGAAAGTATATCAGTAAGGAAAATACCTGCTTCCCAAGACATAGAAAACCATAGGCAGCTTTAGGATCTGACAGGAAAATAACTATTTTTTTTTCCATTAATAAGTTTGAACTAAATTCAGAGAATGACTAGACATTCATAAAAGCATAATCCAGTCATGATTGATTTTTTTTTCAAACAATGTACATCTTGGATCATGAGGTGTATTACAGTTTATAGATTAATTTGTAACATTTATCAAGTATACTGCATTCTGTCGTGCTGAAGCAAATGGAAAAACCTATTTGAAGAAGTGTTTTCAGATGTGGCAGCAAATTAAGTATCTTTCAGAATTTCCTAAAAAATTAAATTGGATTTTCAACTCAAGGTACCTTGTTCAAGAGATGTAGATCAGGGACATTAGTCAGTCAATCCATAAATTGAGGAAATCAATTTATTGTATCTAGAAAACTCCTTATTCTTAACTATGAGATGGAAGTTCCTAGTTAATGAATGTTAAATGAATCCTGAACATTAAACACGTGTTCTTAACAGCAGGCACTTTTCTTTAAAACTATTGTGAACGATGCAGTCGTAAGTATTGCATTATACAGTGGGAATAGCTATTTTAAAAATGTGTGTGATGGATAGTGATAGGAAATGCTCACCAAATTAAAAAAACGTTGAAGTTGTCAAAGAGAATTAATTCAGCCAGCTGGGATGAATGGGCCGTGAAGAAAATGCTTTTCCTGAAGTTGTCTTCTCTTTCTGAAAACACACTTTGTAACTCGTTGATGATCCAAAGTCTAAAGTGTTTGAAGATGTTGGGTGTTCCCTTGTTACTGGTTCCAAAGCCACATGGGTCATCATTTAGTGTTAGTCTAACAGTTGTTTACCTGCACCGCTTGGCTTAAACTATATTGTGAAACTTATTTCACATGTGAAAATATAAAGATATAATTGGACACAGACCAAAAAGAACCAACTTGCTCTCTTTTAAAGCACGTTTTAAGACCTTTTATCAAACGTACAGCTTTTGGAAGCATTGGAAGGTTGTCTTCCAATAAAAAGGCACAATCAGTTATTTATATCACTACTGAATACTACTTTGGAGACTTCCAAATTAAATCACTGCATTTAATTTTGTTTCTCGTGTGTGTGCACAGTCAACAAGTGTTGAATCGTCTGTGAGTGCTGCTTGTTCCGGAGTTGTGTGACTTTGGAGTTCAGTGTTTATTTGTTCCTATACAGTTGTCCATTGATTTTGAGCTTTGAAAAGTGACTTGTTGAAGACTTGGCCTGGACAGCCTGATGTAAAATGACTTTCATTCTAGCATGTAGACATGGGGGTAGACGTGGGGGTAGAATGGAGTTCTGAATTTGAGATTTCAAATTTTTATTGAGCAAGGGGAATGAATGCATGGGCAGATGGAAGAGTACATCTTGGGTTTGGGAGCTAGCTTGCCGGGATATACTGCAGGGTTACAGAGCAGTTCACATGTTGGTTACAGGTAGGTACAAACAGGGTGCTTGGTGGGCGGCTGGAATTGTCAGTGTTGCATTTGATTTCCGCCACCACAGTTTTTCATATTGATGTGATTTTTCTATTTCTTTTTCAAGTTTCTTGAAAATAACAGTTGTTCAACTACAATTTTGAACCTATCCTGATGATCTTTGTTCGAGGGGTTTAAACTCTACCGTTTTTCTAATTGTCCAGGGGAACTATCTGGAACCACCGAGTCAGGTTTCTTGAAGACAGAGTCCTCAGCTACTGGGCGTCGTTCACCATCTGGAACGCTGGCAAACAGGGCAAGAAGCTCTACAGAAGCTTGTCACCAGCTAGTCAGAAAAAGGTGCGCTATTAAGAGTGGGTAAAATTGGTATAAAAGCACTTTCTTCTCTCTCCTATGCCTCCTTGCTTCTTGTTACATAATATAGTGAGGTTCTTGTAAGGTGCTGTATGTCCAAAGAGGTACTAGATGAAGCTAAACATAAATTGGGAATATTCTGAATATTTTGCCTAATGAGTTCCTTTTTTAAAAACGTTGCATTACATATCTCCAGGGTATAGTGTGCATGTAGTGCAGCATATGCACTATTGCTCCTTCCTGCTGCTGTCTCAGACATGCCATGTCACTGTTTATGGCCTGCTGCTGTGTAACTGGACGTTGTAGCAGCTAGCTATGCCAGGTGAGTCAAGAGTAACTCTTTTTGGATGGTATGATACAAAGCTGCCTTGTCCGTGATGATTCATACATCTGTAGTATTTGCCCAGTTCCTAAGTGGATACTAGACGGGTCCTTATCAGAGGCTGAGCAACCTGGATTGTATTATGAGGAGTTGCGTTGTAGCTCCCTGTTGAAAGGCTTGATCCTTTCAAAAAGGGGGGCAAGGAGGGAAGAGGCAAGGAGAGACTATCGTATATGACTATCTAATTCAATTCACAATTAATTTATTTGAAAATGTGGAAGTTATGTTTGGCAATGACAGATTTTTCTCAGGAGAGGTTTGTCTGAGAGTTTAAATACCTTACTTTTATAGCATATTCTTGCATGTAATAACTTTTTGTTAGATAAAGGCTTTAGGGCTAATTTCAGATGGCTGTTTCTTATAAACAGTCACATAACATTCATTTTATTACTGAATGTGTTTTCTTTCCTTAAAAATATGAGTGGGAAGACAGAATGACAAATATATATATAAACCTAATTAATGTAGCGGCCTTCAGACCACACGCGCATACAAAGAAAAGAAAAGAAATGTTTAAACCCATAGTGGAAATTACTGAACAGAAGTGGTGGACACGCACAGGAAACGAGCAGCACCAGAATTCCTGCTCGATATTGCAGTGCCACCCTTCCTCCACTGTCCCCAAAGGGCAGTGGGTGATCTGTATGAAGGAAGATTAAGTGCTGTGTTCCTCCAATGAATTAGTTCCTTTGAAGAGGACAGAACTGTCCATTACACGCGTGGAGTCATCTCGGTGACGCAAGCGCAGCGTGCACGTGACTTTGGGGATTTTATGAAAATGTTCTTTATAAAAGTTAGCTTTTTGCGGAACATTTTGTGAATGCCCCTAAATTACTAGCATCCATTACACTTTCCTGTCCATACAATTATAAGGATTAGGAGATAAGTTTCCAGTGGAAGAGATGCAGACTGTCTGCTAATACTTTGTAGGGATTTTTGAAACGTAGAGTAGAAAACAGGTCTTTGTGGCAGTGTCACACCATCTTAGGTGTTTTTACTTTTTTATAATGTACCAAGCCAAAATGGAAATTGATAATAAGATAGAGCAACTTTCTAGCTTGGGGTTACGCTTGCTGCCTACTTCTATAGGTGACTCATTCAGAACTTCACATCCTGTACAGCAAACACAGTAATTTGAAGATGCCATTGTAGAGAGGATAAAAAGGGCAAGAGAAAAATAATACCGGTTTTTGGGCTGTTTTGCTGTTGAAGAACTGAAGTGTACCTCTCCTTCAGTAAGGAACAACCTTAATTCCCGACTTCATTGACAGTGTGGTTCTAATTAACTGGGATCTTGGCATTCTTTCCAGCTGACCTTTACATAACGTTTGCTTTGGCAGTGCTGCAGACCGTGATATTATTTTGCTTCTGTCAAGGTTATAATTATACATATTCCAGTATGCTTTAGTTTGATACTGAAATATTGCGTTGAACATTAACCCATTAAATACTGAATGCTATACCAGGTGCGTTTAGCAAGCTCATGTGCCAAATGCAGTTGCACTTGCCAAACGTCCACTCCGGTGTGATTCATTTGGCCAGTGTTGTGCAGAAAACGACTGCTAAAATGTAGTTGCATGGCTCTTAGTGTCTTACATAGAATAATCCAACTTTATCCGTTTAAAATTTTGGCATCTTACCTGAAGTATTCAGAGGCTTTCTCAATAACCAGCAAGCATAAATAGCTTCGGAAAGTGACTTATTTCATCCTGAGAGAGATGAAAGGCCTAACTTTCAGATAGCAGATGAAATTAGTCCTATTTGTAGGGATGAAAATGTTTTATCTAGTTGTTCAGGCAAATTAGGGCTGGCATCGTAACCTCCTGGCTTTTCTGAAAGTGAGATCCCAATTCTGCCTACCTCCGTCAGAACTGAAGCGTAAATGACTTCCTCGTGTTTCATAGCAAGGCAATGGCAAAAGGTTATTGAAATAATTAAAGCATCTCAGTCTTCCAAATGCTAATCAAAGGATTATGCTGCTTGAGTTTCAGGAAATAAATTCATAAAATTTGCAGTGGGTGATTCATAGCAGTTTTCCCCCCCTTTTTTTTTTCCCCCCTCTAAAATAATAACACTAAAATAGGCTAGTTAAACTCAGTGTTACGCTTTCCCTCCGAAATCCTTCAGGTATTCTGTGACTAATCTTCAGCTCTTGCCAAGGACTCTAAAATCCCATATGAGCAAAGGTTGTAAATAGTTGTTGCCTCATCTTTTCCAGCCCTGAAAAACAATAAAATACTTTTCCTTTCTCACCCTTAAAAGACTATCTTAAACAAATTTATACATTCAGGTATTCTGATAATTACTAGAATGCTAGAGACTCGGTATTGTTTTGAATCTACAAATAGCGATTAGTCTTGTACTGCAAATGGAGACCCTGGGATATGAATGCATCACTTCTGTAAAACAGCTTTAAAAAATAACTTGAATTAGCTTTAAAAAAAACTTTACGAGAGAATTCTACAAGCATCTTAAGACAAAATATGCTGTATTGTGCCAATACAGTTACCGTTTTGTTCTCTGAAGGTCCAGCAGTATAACACAGTGTGATATTAAAAGGTTTAATACACTTTGAAATGCAAGTAAAATTGTTAAAATAAGCTGTATAACTTAGCTGCCTACGTTTTGTTTCAGTTGGCTTTATATTTTAAGTTGGTTTAGACGCTTGAAAATTTCACCTTTGCTCTGGTTCACTGTTGCTGCATCCATTTACTGAGATTTGGAATCTCCTTAAAAGTCATGGGCCTGGTTTCTCTTGGAAAGTGGAGTCGCAGCAGGTTTTTTTCTTAAACTGGCACTTAATACCCACAGAGAGTATGGGACACATACTCCCAAAAGAAATAATAAAACTTTCAGAAAATGAATATGATACATACAGCTTGTATTATTTGGAATTAAACCTAAGCTCTACTTAGTTTTCTGCAAGGGAATTAATTAGTTGGAACTGTCAAGCTTAGAGAGCATAAGAGAACATCTTTTTCAAAAAAGCGTGTTTCTAGCATTTGTAGATACCTGATAAACGAAGTAATTATATTTCTTATACTGACTAGGCTGTTACGGGATGTTATGAAAAGTATAAAGATGTTACACGCCTAACAACATCGTTTCTTAGAAAACAGAATGTTGGCAGTTCCAGGAAGCGGCAGTCTTTCTTCCTACTAACAAATTATCATTTTAGTATGTTTGGAAAACAGTCCAAATTTGAATTATGACTATGTTAAGAGAGAAAAGGACACCTAAGTAATATGCTCTCTCTTCCTGCAGACATCTGCATGGTGGATAAAAAAAATAACACTTTGTCTCTAGAGAGTTCAGGCAAAAACCCAAGGCTCAGTATTTTTGCTAAACAGCAACACAGGGGGAAAAAAACTATTCAGCTACTAATTTTTTTTTATGAATTAATTACCAGGATCTCATTATTCTTAAGGAAATTCTCTTTCCTGGCTGTCCCCTTCTTGATTCACACAGTTGACAGTGGTTCAGTATTAGCGTTTCTGCAAGAGTGAAGTCAAACAGACCTTTTTTTGTTTAAAACACATCCGTCTTGTCTATAATTTGCAGCTGAGGATGGAAACCAAATGTTTTGGGGATGCTGCATATGCCTAGAGGGTTTCTGAGCTGTCTTGTCTGCTCTTTTGTTCTCCATCAAACTTTAGCTAAAAGAAGAACTTCCACATTAACGTTTTAGTGTCATTTCCGATAGCTGAAAATAGTGCTCAAGTAGCTTAACAGAAAAGGAGGGGAAAAGGACAAAATAAGCATCAGGCACATAATTAATTAGTGGCATGGAAACAGTACTGGTAGACATCCAGCCCATGAGGTTTCTATATGACAACCCTATCCATCAGAGGCAAATTTGAAAGCTGCAAGGGAGTATTTTGTACACCCTTTTTCCTAGCTCGTTAACCATTTAAAATCATCAGTATTGTCTCCTGTTCGTTTCTCCTCACCTTTTTCCGGTTTATCAAGAGCTGCATCACTAGAGCACGGACTTTGTCGATGATCTGTCAGCTAGCCCACAAGAGCAAGAAATGTTTTAATTTTTGTAGCATTTTTAAATACTCTCAAAATGTGTGAATGGCAATACAAGAGACAGAAGTGGGGGGATGTAAAAGCAGAGAAACATAAACAAAGAGAAGAATATTGTAGCCTTCTTCCAGGGGAGCAAAAGATAGGATGTCAACGTGGAAGCGGAGTAGAAGAGAGCTCAGAGAACAAAAAGAGGGAGATGAAAGTTAAAAGCTTCAGTTAAATGGCCAGCATAGAGCATCCTAAAGTAAAGCCTCTGTTTTGCCAGTTTTCATTTTGGACTGTAGAAAACACTTTAAATACAGCAGGGAAAGCTCTGCTGCTGCCATTCTGCAAGATGCACTTTTGGCATCTTCTGTTTTGTCCGCACTGATTGCAAGGCCTGCATACGTGAAAAATCATTGGTGTAACTGATTTAGTTATCTGTCCTAGAGAAATGAGACTGTCGCAAGTAGTTCCCGTACTGTTTTACATAAAGGTAGTTGAATGTTGTATTTTTTAAGCAAATTTTGTATGCGCAGTATTTAGAGGCTAATTTTGCACGCTGTCTGTATCTGGATATTGGATTCTGGTGTGAAGATTTTCTTGAGCAATGTTATGTATATGTGCAAAGAGGGAAGATAATGCTGTCTTTAGCAGAGTAGCGTCTTAAAACGGCTTCGTGAAACGCATGCTTGGAAGTTAAAGATACCCGCAGCTTCTGTGGTGGCTGTAATGCTGACTAGGTGGAATAAAAGCAGCACGCTGATACTGAAAATCACTCAGCTCATGACTGAGAATGCTGGATGTGCTTATTAGTTTCACCGTTTCACTTGCGGCATACTGGAAGGTGTTTATGCCTGCACTTGTTTGGCATTAACCATAGCTATTTAAACTTACATTATAATGCTTTTAATTACTTTCTTTCGACGTGAATGGCTAAAATTATTTAACTTTTGCGGAGATGTGTATTAACATGCTTCCCAGGCTTTAAACAAGTTTGAATGGAAGAATGACAAACAGGGCCATTAGAGGTTTGAAAGGCGGGAAGGACTGCGTAAGCGTAACCATAAACTCTCCGTGCATCGTTCTACGGTAGGTGACCTGGGGAGAACGTAATGGGGAAGGTCCGCTGGTGGAGGTTTTTGTGGAGTCGGTCAGCTCGGAGACTGTCTTCCTTGAAGATAAGTTTTATGAGACCAGTTGATATAATCAGGAGGGAGAGGAGACAACGTGCAAGCGATCTTGTATCGAAAGGGTTGTCCGTTTTTTCTAACGTGCTCTACTAAGGTGTTCTCTGTCCCTCCTGGGATTTGCCTCTCGTATCCTTCCCCCTGTGGCACAGCCTCCAAATTCACTGCAGTGATCATAAAAGCATGTGACAGGTGAAAATAAGATGAGGAAATAAATTAGTGTGACGATCATTCACCATAAATGGATGTCATTAGGCTGATGAAATCTGCCAGTTTTTGTGTTAGAAAAGCCGAGTGGAATGGGAAGCGTCAGCAGACGTTCCCTGCAGCGGCCAGCAAGGCGCTAAACGTGTCAAGTATGAAACAAACTATTAATTTCCTTATAATAGTAACACAGTTCAAACAACTACATAATTGCAGTTGCACTCCAAGCTGACTCCTAATGATTCCTTCGGTCGCTCCTCTGGCGTAGGACTAATCTCCTGCCCATTAATCTCCTTTTAGCACAGGGAGGTCTGATACTCCAGCTCTGTGTGTCCCTTCCTGCAGCTGCTGTGTCTGTTAGAAAGAACCAGCCGGACGGAGAAGTGCTTTTATCTTCCTCAAAAGTGTCTTCCCCAGCAGAGGTTTTTTTCTGAGTAAATATCTTATCTTTTGAGCTGTATAAACTTTCTCTTATGAGGGAGAAAAATATGTCTCCTTCCTCCCTCCCTTTTTTTTTTTCTTCCACCATTGTTTACATATGTTGCAATCCATATTTATAAAACAGTTACGTATGCTAACTATATAGCTTGTATATATAGCTGATATCTGGCGGTCTCTTCCAATTTTTAGCTGAGCGAAATAGCAATCTTTTTTCTTTAGGAATTGTACAGATTTTCATACAAGTGAGGTCCAAACCAAAAATATTTAATCATTTATTTCCTCAAAACTGAAGTGTGATCGGAGGACTCAAGCTACAAGGGTGTTATATTGTAATTGCAGTGGGAAGCAGCCGAAAGCAAAATAATATTTATAACGCATTTTGCATAGTATTTGACGTGTTTTCTGGGTAAAGAAAAAGCTTGAGAATGCCTTATAGATTTATAACGCATAGGTTCCTCCCTAGGAGACACGAGTTCACGCGTGGATAGATGGTCTTCAGAAAAGATGCAAGATAGGAGCCCATTAATGCAGGAAAATAAATAGGTAACGCTGGGTTAAGCCTAATATTTTAAAGTAAATAGCTCATATAAGCCTGATGCCTTGAATTCTCCTTACTGGATAAACAGTGGTGTGCAAGTCCTGTATTTAGTCTCCAAACACACATTTTCTTTAATTGGAAAATAAATAGTGTGTGGCAGAAAACCAGTTGACTTATGTTTTGGCCACCCACATGGTGTATAGTCTGGCGGCAGAATTGCCCATTCAGGTCTGACCTGTTTTATAATGCTGTGGATATCAGATTTAAGCTGACTGAATCTATTGACAATTATACAGGGAAATACCTTAGCGGTAACTCAAAGAGCGGTGAGGAGTCCGTTCCATCTTCCAAGGGAAATTTGTCACAGATTTACCTGTCACGTTTGAGGCTTTTTTGCACGCAGCTGCTGTTAGCAGGGGTTTCATGGGCTGGTTAATCTGGGGTTGGGTGGTTTGTACGCTGAAGACACTTATGAATAATTTTCTACATATAATGGCATGAGTTACGGCACAGGGTGAGAGGAGGTAATGCGATTATTGGGGTAACCCAGTGCCACTAGAATGATACTGGGGCCCCTAACACCATTCGCGTCAGGAAGAAATCCGTTCACCGTCAAGGTTTGACGTTAACGTCATTGCAACGTGCTGAAGCTGAAGGTGAAGAGAGTGTGATAGTTTCCAGCACGGACCTTACAGCTGAACTGCCAGTTACTGACGTTGAAGTGTAGATAGAATTTCACTTCACTTTATGTGAAAAGTTAGAAAGCAAAACAAAAAACTATTTGGAGTATGAGCAGCTGAGAAAATAGCTAGAATTACTGGAAGAAAAGTCAATATTTTGGACTTTATTTATTCCCCAAATATATTCTGTTGCCAGTGAAGACATATCCTTTTCGAGCTGCTAATTTTTGTCTTATAATTATCTCAGCTTCTAGGACAGTGAGACATTAGTGGCCGAACTGAAGTCTTGCAGAGTGCTGGAGAATTGTAAAGGTGGTTGACGCAGAATGAGAAGTATAACTAAAACAGCGAAGAAACCTGTCTTTCCACAGTGACTTTCAGTTGTCAGACTTTGTGTGTGTGTGTGCGTATTTATATATGGACATAAGTGTGCATATAGACCTGTAAATGAGTAGAGGAAAATTTGAAATGTAGTCTAATGTGCTCAGTTCTTGCTCCAGTGGAAATGGAAAATGCTCCATTGGCTAGTGGAAACATCTCCCAAGTGTTTTTGATCCAGAAACATCTTGTGCATGGCAAGGGAATGAAGCTCGATCTGGCCACTGCCTGAAACCACGGGGAACTCGGTTCCGCTCCTCTCCGGCTTTGCCCACTGGGCTGTGAAGACGGCACAGTGTGTTGAGGGTGAAATATCAAAAAAGAATGTAGAAGTCCTGCGTTCTGACACCGATCCTCTTGGGTCAGCGTCTTCCTCTGTTCAAACAGAATGAGGTCACTTTAGGTAAAAGAAAATCATCATCTCAGTCAAGGGAGGGAAACGCGAGAGCAATGTTTGTGGTTAAAGAAAGGAAGCCAGCCTTCTGCAGCCTTATGTAACTTCAGAAATTAATAAACAGCTGTCTGGCTTTTCAGATTTTCTCAATGTTAAGTGCTGTTAATCAATTTTTAATGCAACAATTAAAAAATAGGAAAACTGCTCTCCAGCCTTCCCCAGAAAAATTGATTTCTGCCAGACCTTAACTAGCGTTAAGTGTTCTGCTTCAGTGTAAGAGTTCTGGGTAGAGAACATGAATAGATCCAATGGAAATCCGGGGGGAAAAAAAAACCTAAATTAATTTTAAAAAGTCTTCTGAAATGTTGCTGGCAACCTAAAGGTTCAAAACTGAGGCCACCATGTATTTGGGATTGCAGGCATCTTTATGCGGAATGCAAGTAAACATCTGAAGTATTTGGCAGCTAGGGCTGTTAAGTAATGCTCGCATAACTGCAGTGAGAGTAAGCAAAATAGAGCAGCATAATTATATATGTGCTTAAATACCAAATCTGCTGAATTCTTCAGTTAACAAACTCCAAAGCTGTACATGTCATTAAGGATGTTTACAAGTAGGAAACACGCATTCACATTTATAGAATTCTGATCTTCCATAGGTAAAAATGGGCATTTCCAAAGCTGGTATGGCGTGATCTAGAATTGAGGCTGGTATTATTGGAGTATATTTAGCAATACTGCAGTATTGCTATCCCGAGGTATCTTCTGGGATATATATGCTTGGGGCAGGCAGAAGGAGGAAGGTTTGTATCACCTGATCCTAGGTATTTGATGGAAGTGTGGAAGCCCGGAGCCTAGTCTCAGCAGGCTGTTTTTAACGTACTCGTCATATCACAGAGGATGAAGTTAATGATCTCATAGACGTCTTCTCTTACACAATCAGTAACTTAGATCACCATAATGTTCTCACAGCCAACTACAAAACTCGCTTATCTCATTAAGATATACCCAGAAAGGATTTAATATATTTTTAAGCCCCACAGGAGGATCTGGGTGCATTGCCCTCTTCCTGTGTTCATTTATATATGCCTTTGAACGTTACAATACAATACAGGTGGAATACCTGCTGGTAGCAGAGAACTGTACAGAAGTGTTCTGCTTTTGTTTTGCCAGGTAACTGCATTTTGTGATGTTGATGAAAAGAAAATAAGAAAAGGATTTTACACTTATGAAGAATCTGAGGTTAGTTATAACTACTGTTACATTCGTTACTATGATCTGAAAAGGGATGCTCTAACCTCCTCAGAGAGCCAATGAAAGAATACATCACCAATTGTAAATATTGTATAGCAACTAATTGCAGTAAGGAGTCCATGTCAGGAGACTAGATAGCTGATACTGGAATGTGAATCGTGGAGCCAGAGTTTGTCTAAGTACCAGTCAAGGTGGTGAGACCGCCAACTCATCTGACGTGGGGATAGAAAAACTCATGTTGAATCCTGTTGCTTCAGGTGAGGTATAAGCCAGCATGAAGTGTGATTCTTCAGAAATAAAGATTCTTGTCTTATGCAGAGGTCTCTATAAACCTGGGATAAAGAACGAGTATGCTGGTTAGAGAAAGACTTACAGAACCAAAATTCTGACCCTAGTGAAGAAAAAAGGAGAAGGAAGAATGTGGAGTTTTGTGATGTGGCCTTTTCAAAGCCAATAAGTTATACTAATAAAAAGCATAACAACAGCAAACCTCTTTGAAAGAGAGCTCAATTCCAGGTCAAAGCAGAGAGGCAAGAGTACATCTCACTGCCTGAAGTCACTTTAGAAAGACCAAAAAATATATAATTTGAAAGGTTTCTGTTGATGGGGTAAAACTTAGCCTTCATTGGTGGTTTTCCTTTTAAGTGGAAGGAACCTTGTATGCCCCTTAACTAAATTTCACTCTTGTTTCCTGCAGGAGAGACCCAAACCAAAAATTCCTATATGTCACTTCAGAGAAGCAACTCCACCTTTCATTATCTGCGTGAAGTTGGTGAGTGCAGCTTTTAGCTTGAGCTAGATGTGCAAAATCAGTCTTTGCTTCTTACAAAGATGAATTTGCATTTACTGTAAATAGCTTTTTGCAGAAGCTTTTAATGTGGAATGGCCTTGTAATCAAATTGATTGTGCAGAGTAATTATGAGATTTAAAACAGTATTAAGAAAAATAAGTAGTAGTAAGAATAACAACAGCTGCAGCTTCTGTAAAGGAGTTTGGATACGTGTTACCTTCTTGTCCAACGACATTATATGTACGAATGAGGCTATACAGTCAGCCACTTTGCCATACATAGGGCTGCAATATTTTAGCAATATGAAAGGCTCTGTTTTTTAAACTAGACCTTTACAGCCATTGTGTGGTACTGCCCATTCTGAAGCCTCTTCTGTGCCTGACCCCGATAACCCTCATTTGACCAGGTTTAATTGACCTAAAGACATAATGTGAAGGTGATAACCAGCAGTTGTTATATTTAAAATAACAAAGCACAACGTAACAGGATGAAACAAAAGCTTTAAAGCCCAATAGCAAACATGTACTAATTGTAAACACTGTGTCTCTACAAGTAACTAAAATCTGTAGCTACATATAAACACAATTCTAAAGCTGTGTTAAATCTGTTCAAGGACTGATTAGCTGAATCTCATCTCATCTCATACAATCCCTTTTTAACTTAGCACTCCCAACTTTACGGTCAACTCTGAGATCATAACTTAGAGTTGTGAAGCCAGCCTGAAAGTACCTTAGGGCATTATCATGTCCTGTTGCTTGATAAACGGTTGGATAAGCTAGTAATATTACGACTAAATTAATTGTTCATAGTACATATAATGGTGGGTGGAAGTCCCTCGACAAAACATCTGTGCAACCTGTTATAAAAGCACATTTAACTTCTGAAGCCCTTACGACGAGACTGTTACACAACGTCTTGTCTGAAAACTCCAGTCCATGGTTTCAGTTGTGATTTCAGATTTTTCCACTCTTTGCCACTGAGCGTATTCCACTTGCTGCTCAAATAACATTGCAGACCATCCTATCTTTCAAGTAACAGGCATTAGGTTTGGGGTATACAATATGACCTACTTGAAATAGTTACAGACTTTGTGAAGTTGCTTCTAAAATTTGTCCTCGAAGCAGCTCGCTTTTTAGGAGAATTTAAGAATGCCAATAGCCATTTGTGTGGTGCCAAATCTCTAGCACCTGTAGACAGATTATGTCCTTCCCTCTCTCTCTTCGTGATTCAATTACACAGTTGGCTACCGTTAAAGGTGCTGCTATAAGAACTCATAGCAAAAATAGCCCAGTGCAATAAAGAAAGACCAATGCACGTGGACTCCAGCGGCATGATGGACTGGGAAAAGAACATAGTGGCCAAATGGCCAAGAACAATACTGAGAATAAACTTGCATAATACCACAGCTCAAGTCCATTGTGGAGCTTACCTTTCTACGGATTTTAAATGTATTTATATCCATTAATAACATGAACCTCGCAGTACACCTATGTGATTATATCAGTTATACCAATTTTAATATTATGAACACAGAGGATGAAGTTGTTGGAGGACAAAGAAATTTATAACAAAACAGATAACTGAAACCAAATTGTTAGTTGTGCCTGCAGACCCTCTTACCACCTTTTTAATCCCAGAAAAAATAAGGAGGAGATAGAAACATAGATATTACATCTGTACCAAAATGTAGGAAGAGTTTAAAACCCAGGAGGGAGAGAAAAGGGATCGGATGGTCTCATGGAGCAAGCCAGTTATCTTGTGAATCCCTCTCCAGAATTAGTCTGCTGGACCCTTTTTTTCTCTCTATCACTAAGTTTCGCAGCTGATCCGCAGGACGAGTTACTAGCAACCTCTTTCAGCCACTGTCACACTTGCTGTGTTTTATTACTGTTACGAGTCTTGGTGGAGGCTGTCAGAATCCGTGAAATCCAATTCTCACTACTTGCAAGGTTGTGGCTGGATGGAAATAGCCACGCTTTTCACTAGTAATTTTGTCATGGAAAGCAGTCTTCTACCGAAACAAAACTAACTCCTAAGCGTCTGCGGTTTAAAATGTTCAGGTGTGCTGTCTGCAGCCGCTTTCAAACTTCAGGCCTGACCACTAAACGAAATGGTTTCTAAACGGGCTGAAGAGAGCGGAAGGTTGAACTTTCATTCATCTGTGGTGATACTCTGCAGGCCAAGGGTAATGCCAAGGCTTAGTCTTTGCGGTACTTGGAGAGTGTTTGGGTTTGCTTGTTTTCTGTGCAGGCCACAGCTGAAAGAAGAGCTAAATAACAAAACTTCCCGGCTCTTATTTAATCACTTTTCCTGCATTTCCCCTTCCAACACACTTTTTGTAAGCGGGAGCACAGGAAAAGGCAGGATAAGGGGATAAATATCTAGATAATACGACTGAATTAAATAAAAAGTGTGTACTCCTTTGTGATAGCCATTTCTTCCTCTGCGATGCTATTCTCCCAGATTTATCAGATGAAACTGCAAAAAAAAAAATGTTGTTGCTGTTAGGAATCCACGTCCAAAACTGATGAGAGAGTTGAAAAACTGATGAAATTCCTGTGCAAAAAGGGACACTATCCTTGTGCACGCCATGTGGAGGAGGAGAAAAAAAAATCCTGTGTCTGAGAGTTTACAAGTGAGCTGCATTTTCAAACTATTAAGGGCAAGTCATTTTACCCAGCTCTGTGTTTCAGGTCATGCAGGCACAAGCAAAGAAAAAAGAAAACCCCAAGTGTAAGGACAGCATCTTGTGTAGCTAGACGCCAGTGCAGCCACCATGCCCTCGCTGGAGTCTCCCGTGGGAACTAGTTACATGTGGCATGGTACGGTCGTAAGGCAGAATTAGCTGCAGATCCTCTTAGCTAATTTCTTAAACAAAAGTCATTAGCAAGTTTCTAAATTCCCTGGACAGTCAATTTCAACTTCATTATACCAAGACAACTTCAATGACATCCTTCATCCTTCTGAAAAAGAAAGTGTTCTGGGGCCTTACAGTCTTTTATTATCCCCCTGGTAGGGGATTATTTTCAGTTCTGATGCACGTTTTAAGCTGCTTAAAAGCCTGCAGTTTTTAATCTGTATTTCTGAAGATTAGCTACATTTATTATATGGGTTGTTTGCAAGCAACAACTCTGATTTGGTCTTTGCTGGAGTTGCGAGAAACATCTAAAAGGGCTTCACAAAGGGCAGTAGCTGAACTGCTGAGGTAAAGTGTGGGTGGGGGGGGGGTGGGTCAAAGTTTTTTACTCAAAGACTAAAATCACGTCTTAAGCTCATCAAAAATTGTGTTGCAGCTTACAGGACCACTTCATCTAAGGGGTTGCATTGTGTACGAGCTCTCACTTTGCTGAGGTGAAAGCAAAATGCTTAGCAATCACTTCTTGCACCCGGTTTGGCATGGATTCCAGGTGCTTGAAATGAAAGGGGTTTTCTACTGTCTGGCACAGTAATTAAACTCGTTTGATTGTATAAAGTTCAGTAAATTTACTGTTAGACCACTTATTGCAAAACACTGCCTTGTTGTGTCACCTGAGTCTTACGCTCTGGGAAGGAGCGTTTTTAACTTGTTTTTAACTATCCAGCTTAATTTAGCAGCTGGGCTTGCTCTCTGGCTTGTTTTGTTTTTAACCCTTCTTTAGAGCAGGTTGGGTGGTGTTTTTTTTTTTTGGTGTGTGTGTGTGTGTGTTTTTTAAGCAAGCTAAAACAGGACTGGTCTGTACCCTGTGGCCTGACTTGGCCAATCTTGAATTTCTGAGCTCACTCATTAGTGGAGACTAAAGGTCATGATCGAGGCCTGTATTTTTGAGAATTCCCTATTGATGTGAGTGGTAAGTTTTGCACATGGACCAATGACAGTTTGTGATCTGAGCCGAGTTACAAAAGTAGGACCCGCTCCTTCAAAGTACTGAATACTGTCAAGTATCCTTGATGTCAAGGGGTAGAAAAGGCACTCCACAGCTTTCACAAGCAGGGGCCTTATCTATCTCGCCGATAAGAGCCTGGCTACCACAGCTAAGCGAAGCCCTTGCTTACAAGTTCTAGTGCCACCGGACCTTTTCTACCCTTTTCCAAATCATTCACTGCTTATTACTCTACCATTTTTAGGATTAGTAAATATCAGAGCTCAAATACTAAGTCTAGGACTGTTTGTAGTGTTTTTGTTGACATTCTGGAGCTGACTGTTGTCTTCATGGTTTTTGGCATTGCCAGTGAAAAAGGGAAGAACGTTCGGGTAGGTGAGAGCGGCGCAGGAGAAAGGGGAATTGGTCTGTGGGGTTTGGGTGAGAGGCTTGAAATGTATGCATGCAACGTTTCCTTTCGCATATATATTCAAACAGGAGAAAAAAGGAAGCGGTTTGGCGGCGACAGGTTGGTTTGTTTTGTAATTAGAATCACTGTTGTTCCTGAAAGACGCCACTTCAGGAGACGAGTAACAAAGCTGACTTTCCCCAGTGCAACAGCGGGCCGAGCGTAGGCCTGAGTCTGCTGCTACCTGGGTATTGTTTATGCAAACACACCAGAGTGTGGAGGTGGCCTTGCTCTCGCACTGCCAAGAAACACCCACACGCTACAAGCCTGTTTATAAGCGGTTCAGTTTATGGGATGAGCTGGGAAGTTGGATGTACACAGTCTTCCATGTGAGCCATAAACCTTAATTTCTGAACTCAGGTTTATTAAAGCGCCCACAGCAATTTCTTACTCCAGTTAGTTATTCTAGCCAAAGTCTAACTTTCCGCCGCCTTTAATGCCACCGCCTTGGTTGGACTCTGCTTTGGTCACTTCCTGCCCTGAACAGTCACAGTACTGGTGTGCTGTTAAAACGTCAACATAGCTGCTCAGGTCCCACCAAAAGAGCACTAGTAATTAATTGTTTTTCTTTTACTCATCTCTTATAGTATTGTGAGGTTTAAGTGAAGATCAGTAGAATTAGAGAGTCCAGGAAGAACAAAGCAGCAGTGCTCCGAAATGCTGCGCTTGGCATGTTTGCTAAGTGACATCACAGCTGTGTTCGGGGCTGTGTCGCTGCCTTGAAAGCTTGCTGGGGCAGCAAACCTACCGGGTTCCTGGTCAGACAATGTAAATAAGGCTTGAAAGGAAACACCTTTAACTATGCAAAATATGGCAGTTGCTTGATGAAGGGTTTTGTTTTGTCAGCCAAACTAGTCGTTGTTCAAAAATCTACAAAAAAAACCCTAGGATTTTTAGTAAAAACTTAGCTCTTTGTGCCATTCTCTGGGAAAAAAAAAAAAAAAAAAAACGCATGTATTTGACAACAAAACAACCCCCCCCCCCCCAATGGTTGCGTACAGTTGTTTGCAACGCTGCTTTCAGTACGGGCCTGCTGTTCTGCTTAGCAGCGTTACAGCGCGTTGTCCAACAGCCCGCCCCGGGCTTGCTTGGGAAACACTGGACCGGGCTGGCATTCAGGCCGTGAGGTTAGGCGCAGCCCAGCCCTCCCCTCAATAAAAAGCCTGCCAAGGAGGAGTTGAAGGGGGGCGGGGGGGGAAACCTCCTTCCAGACTGAGCGGACGGGTTAACAAGATGTCAGCCAGTCAGGCAATGCGAAAACAAGACTTCTGAGGTCAGGAAAATAAATTATGGCATCATTTTCAGCACTTTCTCATTTTGAAATGAGCTCGCTAAACATTTTAATTTGAACACTAATTTTCTCTACACTTAATTTTTGGATGAAAACATTTCTGAGCTCTGTTTTGTTTACCTTTAGCTCTGCAAAGAGAACTCGTTGTGGTCCAAAGATGCAAATTAGTGAAACCTGTTAATGACCTGAAATGAGTTGTCTGCTTGATCTAATTGCTCTTCTCCCCCCCCCCCCCCCCCCCCCCCAGGATTTGACAGGTGGAGCATTTGAAGAAAACTTAAACACGCTGAACTTGAAAGAAGGGCTGGATTATTATCACTTCAACTAAAAGCTGAGGTAGGGCAGTGATCTTGAAGCTACATGGTATCCTCCATGTAGCTGTATCAAAGTATTTGGCGGTTTGACATTTTTGTAGTCATTTGTGCTTCACTAAATTAATTTTTGCTCTGATTAACCCCTTCCTAAGGGACAGCTTAGTGCCACCACTGATAATGGTGTTTGTTCTCTTTACTATTGTACATGACTGACTGACTTATTTAGCAAACCCAGTTGGATTGTTAAGTTGCAGATCTGGTTTAAATAACTATCAATCAAACACAGCCCATTAGATGGCAAGAGGCCTGTTAGCACCAGGAAACAGTAAAAACACATCAAGCAAGGCCTGAAGCCAGCAGAAGTGTAGAGAGAGAGATTAACTTTAACCCAGGCCAGGTTGCAAGTATACTTCAAAAATGTTGACTAATATGTAAGTTGTCATTTACAGTTAGTCTCTTGAAAAAGAAAAGGAATCTCAACAGTAAGACAGGTCATAGTTTTGGAAACGAAGACGACTGCAGTCTGTAGCACTGAGCAACCCAGCTACCTCACAGAAAAACACGCTCGTTTTTAGTTCCTCCTCCTGAACTTTTCCTTTCTTTCAAATGTACATATATATGCATATACAACTGCTGTTCTATATGAAGGGCTGGGATAGTGGGATTTAATTAGAACCATCAAATAACAGGGTATAATTACAGTATCATCTCACCTGTGCATTTGTCCTACTAACCTGACTAGGTTAGTCTTAGTAAAGATAAATGTTACGAGCACTACTGCTATAGCCATTTTCTTTTATGGTCAGTAAGGAGTGGCCTAAATTCCTAGCAGTTGCTTGAAAAGCTGATTCATCGCCACTGTAGTCTTCAAGGGGAAAAAAATGACACTTGAGTCTCTAAAGCCTGTTTACCACACAAACATTTGCTCAAATGGGTTACATACATAAAGCGCTGTTAAAAGAGGCTTTGACTTTTGATTAAGTGAAGGTTGGATATTTTTGTTTGTCTATGACATAAGAATGACGGGCTTCTCCAGAGAGATACTTTGCCTTCAGGAAGATTTCATTACCGCTAAGTGTTGCCAGTCTTTCTTACCACTGAAAAATAATTCTTTTAAGAGAATAATGAAGCAAGTCGGGTTTAATACGTCACGTGTATACAGCAGTGGTGCTACATTTGGGCAAGCACAGGTTGAATGGCTCCATTCAAAGCTGTAGAAGTGTGAATCATTGAGAGCAAAAAAGCAGGTCAATTGTGACAGACGTATGAAGACAAACTGCCATCTTGTGGCTACAGATAATGAATTTAAAAACTGAAACATAATGAATCTTTATTGCCTTCCTAGGGCACATCTGCACAATGCTTTAAAACATATTCTCTGCCTCTTTTTTTGCAGCTTTGCTGACAATCCAGTTTGTCAAGATGCCACAGCACAAACTCTTTCAGTTCTTAACGACACCTGAACCAAGAGTTTCGGTTTACAAAGCAACAGCCAGTGCCAGCAACTTCATTACGCTGCGCTCTACAAAAGAGAAAGAAAAAAGAAGAGGTCACAAGGAGCAGAGAATCTCACAATCATGTAATAAGTGAGCTAATTGGAGATGAAAATGTGACAATAGGAAGTCACGTTTACAGTCTTTTTATAACACTTTAATTTTTTTTTTTAACTACCCATGAATAAATGCTAGTTGCGCAAGTTTTTTTTCAAGAATCGTAAGTGCTGATTTCGGCTGAAACAAACTTTATTTACCTTTTCATAACATTATGCTTGGCCTTCCCTTACACTGCTTGTTTCTCCTCTGTTCTCAGGATATGTGAGCTCTTGAAGAAAAGTAGAGTGCTGTGCACTCTGGTATGAGCACAGACTGGCTGCTACTAGGGGCGTTTGCCACTGGACTGGGCAGCTGTGAAAAGCCCTTCAAGTTCAGTGAGTATCACTCGCAAAGAGTGAACTCCAACAGTTCTCAGGGCAGGTGAAGGCCTACTCTCTTTGCTAAATATTTTAGTTACTATTTGCTAAAGCTGAAAGAGGAAGAAAAGACCAAGTACCAACCTCAGCCACAGAAGTGCCCAGATTTCCTGTATGTCTATTAGGGCATATTTTTTATATATATTGGGGGGGGGGGGTTGTATGTATATGTTTGTGTGTGTGTGTGTGTGTATATATATATATATATATATATATTTTTTTTTTTTTTTTAAATCAGAGACTGTTTTCTTTTCACTTGTCAGGCTTCTCTCGGCCTCCATTTCAACATTAATACGTTGAAATACGTTTTTGAGATCAGTGAGTTAATCTTGTATCTTCTTCATTTTGAACACTTCTATTAGCTGACTAGAAAAAGATTAATTTTAAAACTACTTTTTTTCATTTGAAATGGAAATGCTTAGGTCAATTGTTGCTCTAAATAAGAATGCTCCGTATAGGCAAGAGGTTAAGATTCTTATTTTCTAAAATGACAAAAGTGTTAGTCGCAGGTTTTGGGTTTTTGTTTTGTTTTGTTTTTTTAAACATTGAACTAAAACTAGAAAACTGCGGAAAGGACCCCATAAGAATTGGGAAGACAAGTAAAGAAACTGCTCTGGGGACAGCAAGTTGTCTTTGAAGGTTATTCATAGATTCCTTAAATACTGGTCTGTATTTTTTTTATAGCCATGACAACTCAAAACATAGGATTTACTTACATTAGGAAACATCTTCAGTGTAAAGGATTATCAGACTATTAAACAGGAAGAACCGGCTGACCTTAAAGACTCATGTAATATAATACCAAATAGAGCCAGTTCACAAGTATTAAGTGCTTAAGAGCTGAACGTGGCGAAATCTATTTGATTATTTTCTTCAGTATTATCTATCTTGCTTACTGAGCCTTCCCATCTTTGAACAGAGAGGAAAGGAACTTTTCACAGACTGAGGAATTCTTATAAAAGCAGAAAATTCTGTATTTCTAAAAAAAAATTGAGCTGATGGGCAATTCCCAAATATCTGCATTAAAAGGAAAAAGGATCAATTTATGGATATATTGCCTTTGTTCTCAGGAGCGTACTAGCTTTTAGAATATATTTTTGCCCTTAGGTAATGCTAAAATTCTGTGACTTGCGTAACAGCTCACCTTACCATTTTGCTGTGGAATTTGACTGGGAAGTTTTTACCCTCCTCTCCCTGCCCTGAAAGGGCAGGCAAATGGTTATTGAAACATGTGGGCTATATTATTTCATTCTTGCATTTTGTCCGAGTAGGATGTCACACCACCAGTCTGGAATGTTTTCAAGAAATGACTGGAAGGGCTTAAGAACACAGTCTTCAGCAATTCCATATATTCTGTAGTTAGTTTTGAGGACGCTTCTCTAGGTACACATTTATATATCCGTGACCCAGTGAAGAACAGCCGTATACAGCGTGTTTGGTGGAACGACTGATCATTACAATGTTTCTTTAAAAATTCAGGCACGCAATCCCATACTTTACCTTGGGTACTAGCTGTGGTCTGGGCACTTTTAGGAGATCACAGAGACAGTTGCGTTTCTCTCTTACTAGCGTTAATTCAGCTTCCCTGCATGAGGAAGTATTTTCCAGTTAATTCAGAAAGAAAAACTTGAGGTTGGCCACATATTATACAAAAGCTAGTGTCTATTCTTTCATGTACAGGTCAAACTATAAAAGGTTTTTGTTGTGTCAAGTTTTAAGAATAACGTAACTTTTCTGCAACATGTTAAGCCAGATAAACGATAAATACACAATAGGTCTCACTAATATAGTCTTACAAGTTTTATTTTTAGATCTTTGTATTCGAAAAGTTAACACATTTTCATACATACCCTTAGACTAGAAGCTTACTACTTTACTCTCTAAATTTACAGCTCCTTTATTGCTTTAGAAAACATCACATCACAAGTTTAAACGTCAATAGATTTGGAGAACACTCAACTATCTAGAGAAGCTTTATGCTGAAACAAGAAATTCAGACTTAAATCTTTTGAGTCTTTTGAAAAGCTTCTGAAATAGCATGATGTTCATGAGAGAACTTCTTCAACAACTGTCAACTACAAGAAAAAACAAAAAAGGCAAAAATCCATATGCAGAGCATTCTTTCACGTGTTGCAAATATCTACCACTAAGGGAAATGCTGTGATCTCGCCCACGTTACTGATGCAGTAGCTTTTTTTTTTTTTTTTTTTTTTTTAAAGTAACAACTGTAAATGGGTTCGTAACCATTTAATTCTTAGCACATAAACTGATTCCAAAACTACAGAGAAAAAGCATAAAGTGCAAGCTAATCCCAAATAACTTTAATTTTTTTAAACACATGGGCCAAATAGTCAGGTTTAATACTGGAAACTTTCCTTTAGTTAAACAAAATTTATTATTTATAATGTAATTTGTTTACGTTCTAAATTACACAATCATACGCTAAACGCTCTATAGTTCCAACATGGAGAAAGTTTCAAATATGTATATCCCAGTAATTGTCATCTGCTCCAAATATTTAAAGCTCATTTAGCTTCTTGATGTTAATGCTTATTTTAATTCGGAATTTACTATGATTGTTGTAGCATCGAGAGAGCTCGGGAATTATAAGCAGCTCGCTCTGAAACTCAGGAATGACTTCAAAAATCTTCTTTTGTAAACAGCTGAAGTCTCCCAAGATAAAACAATTAAGCTTTAAGTAAACTGGCCCTCATCTTTAATCTCAGAGCAATGGACGTAACGCAACTGTGAACTTAAGATAAAGCCCTGGACTAAGAAGGAATGAAACAGGCAGCCCTTCACACCTTAAAAATGACAAGGTGAAAACATAATGTTATATTATTCTTCTATAGTTTTTTTTAATATTGCTGTGTTTTGGTAACTCATTTATGAGTAGAACTGTACTACTACTATTTCTGTAGCATTTTGGGGTGTTCCACTTTTAATTTAGTGGATTGTAAGCATCCTTTTATTGGCGACTGCAGTAATCTAATACTACTCAGTTGTTTCTATTACCAGTCTGTAGTTCGGTTCGTTCCTGAAGGCCTGTGTATAACACAAGCAACCATCATCTTCAGGATTTATGACAAAAACTTCCATTTGTAAGGCAGCAGAGCAACTTGCAACTTCTCAGCAAGCTTGCTGGTAACTCTCATTTAATGAGCAAATACTGAATAATACTAAACACAATACTAAACATCAATTTGCAGTTGAGCAGGTAATTTTAACCACAATCAGAAGAGTTTTTGATAACCATTCTTCAAATTGGAGATGGTTATTCTCATTTTGTACTGAAAGATTAAGAAAAACAGGAGCAGCCACCCCTTACAATGACAAAACTCGTTTTCTTTTCCCAAGTGTAGTCATGTAAGTTTATGCCTAGAAGTAAGCTATAAATTAAACCTAAATAATGTGAGCGTGCAGTCCAAAAATACGTAAAGCACCATCATAAAGGTATATTTGCTCTCTGAACCAGTCTGAGTTAATTTCTATGAAATGTCAATGAAAAACAAAAAGCCATTTAAGATAATGATTAAACAGCACTAATATAGTTTTAGTTCTGTCTATTCTTGAACTCTTACTGAGGTGTTAACTCTGGCTAGTGCCTAAGGCAGGAGGTTGGGCTAGTGGAACCGTGACCCAGTACGTTCGTATGTAATAAGAAAGTTTAAAATGGCAGCCAAACTAATAAACTAATTATTATCTTGAACCTCTTATTGCTTCAAATATCTCAGGCATGCAGACGTTTATAAATGTTTCCAGGTAATTATAGTGCACAATGCTAAAATCTGTGGAAAACAACAAAAACCCTGCCAAAAATCTGGTGAGCAGTCCCTTCTCCTGTCACTTCACAGTCCTTCTCAATTACTTTCTTTGATGTGAAAAGTCTGCTCTAAAATAAATAAATAAATAAATTATTCCCATTCTGACTGCTAGTGAACTTCAGAGATGCTGCCAGCAAGAGCTCCGACTGCCCCAGCAGGCCCTTTGCTGCTTCGCTGAATTACATCCTGTTTTCTGTTGGACGCGAATCGACACCATAGCATTGCTTTTAAAGGTAAAGAAACAGTGCAGATCTGACACGCAGCTGAAGTACGTTCAAATAAATTTCCATAGTAATACTCATGAAGAATGGGAACCCTTTTCCTCCTGCCCTTAGAAGAAGCTAAAGCTAGAGATAACAAGAAGTAAAGAAACGTATAATTATTAAGATAAAAGGGGCTGTTTAATTGATATAGACATTTCCTGAGCCTACGACTGAACTGTTCCGATTCATATTTGTCTGCATACAAAGACTGTAGCATTTTTGAGCCATTACTTTTCATAGGAAATTTGAGCTGTTCTGCTAATTCTGTTGTTTTCCAGCTTGCAAGAGAGCCTTCCTTTTCCCAAAATCCTGCCAGTGCTCATAAATGCCAAGAAACTGTCTGTGCAGTTGAAGTTTGTCTGTTTGCACAGCCCAGTCCCTCTGTGTTTCATGGATAATTTCCAAGATCTCCTCCCTTTTTATGTTATTAGAAAATATGGGTATTTTACTTTATCCAGCAGTGTTTTTGTAAGTTCATACCGCTTTCAGTGGGACAGTAAAATACACAGTTCTTGAGAACAGAAGGGTTCTTTTCAGGAATGCCTGTTTGGCAATAAATAACTAAAAGTAAGGTATCCTACTGTTTTTCAAAGGTATGGACCTTTTTCTTGACTTCAGTGGTATAAAAATTATTTGAACTCTTATTACTACTATATGACAGCAAATTCACTTACCAGTTGGTGTCGCTGAGTATGGTCATAACCTCATCCATAACGGCAGGATCAACTATATCGCTGTAGGTTATCAACATTTCATAGACTTGAGTAGCTGTTGTTCTCCTTATCTACAAGAAAGAGGCAGATGAAGTCTTACTGAAGTATCCGGAGTCCTGTATGGAAGAGCCCAGTGCTATTACTGGTTCCTCATACTGATATAATCATTGTATGGAGGAGACTTTGTAACACTCAGCCCTCCCGTAAACTATTCTTACCGCTGCTAGCGATCTGCTGCCGGGCCTAGGCCAAGTGACTTCGTTCCAGTACCTCAGCGAAACTCATGCTGGTACAAGGGGTGTTCTTGCACTAAACTTGTGCAGTATTTCAGATGAAGAGGGCAACAGAAACATGGAAGCGCTTATTACTACTTTAGAGATAACTCTTGGTGATTACGACCGAAACTGTTTTCTACCATAATACTTGGAAAGTCTGACAGCGCACCGACCTTTCCATTTCAGCTGGAACAAGCTTTTCGCTGCAGTAACTCAGATATCCTTCAGTAGTTACCTCACTTTAGTCACACCAACTAAAATCATATTCCCTTCTAACATTCGCTCAGACCGAGTCACTAATTGCAGTGACAGTACCAAGAAGTTTACAGCGCTGGTAAAGAATAAAAGCATCGCTGTTTGACTCTTACTGCTCAACATGCACCAGCAGACTAGAAGAAATGCTACTAAGTTGCCTGCTTGCAAATTCAAACCATCTTTGATTGTGAACTAATATTTGTCAAAATATTTTTTTCTCATTAGATAGTAGTCACTGATGCACGTTACCTTGCAACTACCTTTCTGCCATTACCCCGAGGTTTGTACTTCTTACTCAGGAAGCAAAAAAACATTAAAATATTTAATTGAGTTATTGTCTACACAAATACATGACTGCGTATTCTTCATTTGGAGAAGTGGGCATGATTAATTTAGAACATTAATATTTTAATTTGGAGCTCAGTTGAAAAACACAAAAACCAGCACTGGAATCAAAGTGAATCTTAAATATGCTGGAAACAAAAACCGTAAGTTTATCAAAACAAGTAACTCTTAAAAGATGATAATTTTTATTACTGAGAATAATTAATATTACCTGTAGTATTATTTGTTGTTATTGACTGGAGTTGGAGACCAAAAATGATTTATGCATTCATGGTTAGCATGAAAAAAGGAACTCTAAAAAAGTTGCTGTGATCTCAGAGAGAACGTAAATCATGTTTATGCCTTCACGCAGAGTTAAGCAACTGAGCTGACGGTCTGCTGCGGGCTGAAGCACTGCTAATTCCCTTTCCAGCTCGTGTTAAGGCTAGCTAAACAACAAGCACTATTACAGTATTAGCAGTTTGCTTCTCCAACCCGCTCTGCATACAAAGAGAGCTGCTGACCTGGCTTTACAGACACTCTCTTAAAAATAGAGAGAGCACGGGTGGAATTTAACATATCACAGTTTATTACCAAAAAAAAAAAAAAAAAAAAAGAGTCAGTTATGGATTCAGATGTGTGAGCCTGTGCTACTTGTGGGCGCTTCTATTCACGTTTGTGCTGGCTCCAAACTGAGGAAGAGGAGGATGAGGGTCAGAAAAGCACCTTTTTCAAAACATTTGCTTTTCAGATCTGTCCCTCACAACGAATGAATTAAAATGTTTGAGAGGAGCCCAACAGGAGCATTCCTTTTCTTGAAATGATTCACTGTGGCAACGTCTGGCTCTAACGTTGGTTGCTGCAGGCCTACAAAAGAGAGAGGTACCCCACTCTGGAGAGTGAAAGTCAGCAACACACTTAAAATTAAGTGTTGGGAGAGAGACAACGATGTGAGTAAAATTAGTTTCTCGGACCCACTGTCCAGAAGCAGTTAATTTGCAAGTATTTTTCCCCAGGGCTCTGTTTAGTAGTGATGGTGGTGGGTGTACAGAGAAAGCTAATAGGCTGGTTTCGGAAGTATAACGCATCAGAAGATACTAAATGTAAGGCACACAATTAATTACAACAAAAACAAATTCTAACGTCAGTTTTTCCAAGAAAGCCTGATGATAACCAAAGGAAGATAAAGAAATTACAGGGTTATTTCTGGAGTAGTAGTGCCATTTTAAAAACAAAACATATTTATCATGTAAAGCGCCAATAAAGCATGAAATTGAAATAAACTCTCTGCAGTTCTTAAACTGTCCTATCTTTTGCACCTCCTGCAAAATACTCTTCATATAGTAAGTAAACACAACATGAAAATGTTTGGACTCAAATTGTAAGTGTCAAACCTGGCTGAGCGGCATAGGATTTTAACCTTAATTCAAAAGTAAGCGATGTTAGAGTAAACAACGTTGATCTGTATTGGCCTGACAACCAGGCTATTCCATGTGTTGTCAAAACACTTCAAGAGCTCATGGGTTTTTCATGTTCTTTTTACGCATCCATACTGTTCCTTCTGACTGCCTCTGCTTTCGCCTACACCACCTGACTACAGCTGCAGCTTCGTAGCTGCCCGCAGCCGAGCCGATGGCAGCGCCCACGTATTCAGCAGAAGGCCCGCGGCCCTTCCGAGGTGCGCCCCTTGTACGGAGCACGAAAAGTCACAGTCGTTCTCCATGTTCAGCCATCAAAGCAGCTGTCAAACTGGGCTCCCAGACCTTGGAAGGAAGCCAGTTTTTGTGGAGTCAACACAGCCCCTGTCTTGAAAAACCAACCTTACAGAGTCAACACAACTTTTAAAGGACTACAAAATTATTATTCCAAATAGGCGCTTCTCTCATACATTCATGGTCAGAAGTCATGACTCAGTTGTAGTGCCCTGTTTCAGTTACAGGAAAAAGGTGAACTTCTGATAAACTTCCCTGACAAGCAGGACAAATACATTTTTCATGAATATCTGTGCGGTGCTACTGTCAGAAATGCTGAAACAGTAATTTATCTGACAGGGGCTTTCAAGCCCTAAGTGGTGCACAGATCTTCACTGTGCTGGGTGTTATGTATAAAAGAAAACAAATTATTTACCTAAATAATTTCTAATTAAAAACAGTAGGGAAAGAAAGTGTAAAAACAATATGCAGAATAGCCAGGTATTCTGCCAGTATGCAGCAACCTCCTGTTTCAGGTGGCAGCCTGGCAAGTAGACAATTTCAAGTGGCTGACCCTTGAGGGAAAAAAACCCCCACTATTATATACATTAATATCCAATAAAAAGAATGCTGTTTCAATACACTTTAAATTATTTTTTAGTTTTAGAATATTGTAAATAATACATTTTGGTAATCCAGCAAGTCCATTAGGCCCTATATCCAATACTTACTAAAGGAAAGGGATGGCAAAGGAGGAGAAACAATTGAAATAAAACTTTCTCTCGCATGTCTCCTTGAAACTGAATCAGGCCACAAAACCTAGGAAGAAACAAGAAGATACAGATCTTCAGTTATTTTTTTGGTCGTAATTGCATAAGTACATTTTGAGGATCAGAATAAAGGCATATAATGGGGGGGGGGGGGGGGGTGCTCTGCTGCCCCCAGGAAATCTCAGCTGATAGAATCTAAGCGCTGTGGGAAAGCAAACACGGACGCAAGCACAGTGAAATCTTTAAGGGTTATTGAAGTATACTGAGATGCCACACATCTATGCCAAATACAAATATGGTTTTAAAACTACTGACAGGCAGCACCAAAGGCTACGAGCTAAAAATCACATGTGAAACGAGCTGTCACACAGACAAAGGCACAGTGTAGACTTTTATATCGTGCAGTTAAAAGCGAAGGACCCATCAGAAATGTGGGTTATTTTTCATTTTAGGCTTCCTGAAACTCTTAGAATATTGCCAATAAAGAAATGAAGTTTAAGTCATATACCAGTGTGCTTCTAATAGTTACACCTGAATAATTTTGCCACCTACATATAGAAGTTTCTGCCAATGAACCTCCATTCAGGTTTTTTGTCTCATATTCTCATCCAGCATTACATTTCCATACGTTTCTGCTTTGACTTCTCTCCTTTCTGAACTGAGAGTTTTCCCCTAAAGCCTCATAATAACTTTGCGAGCGCGTTCAGCTCTTTCTACTGCACATCTAAGAGCTAATCAATTATACATATTCTTTAGGGGCACACCACTTGAGTCAAGCTCTCCGGAAGCAAAAAGCGAATGACTCTGGGCAGCTCCCAGAATGCCAACAACCTTCTAGAAGTAGTTACAACTTCATGAGAGCCTTCACATGATTTCACCCCCACCACCTAGAAGTGCATAAAAGCTCACACAACCTTATATTACGTGTTTTTTTTCCATTTGAGTTTCATGTCAAAAGGACCTAGCTGTTATATCTGGTCTGTACCGACATTAAATTTTCTTTACTCCTTACATGCAGACAAGAGATTACTTTATTTCATCAACTCACACGCCGATGCTGGAGCGAAGTTTCCGTATGTCTTTGGATTTTTTGATCTCTTCTTTACAAAGCGTAAATAACTTCATTGAAAATGGATGGCTGAAAAAAGAAAACAAAAGAAAAGAAAAAGGATGAGAAATAGATTTAAGTAGACTGTCGTGCACATTTAAAGGTTGTAGAAGATGCCAGATTAGCATTGAAAAGAGGAACAACGCACCCCAGAGCAATATATACACACACATATATATGTCTACACGTATGTATGTATATCCTTCTTCCGCAACAGTGCGCACTGCTTCAGCTGGGCCTTTGGTAAAGATGCAGGCTGGCTTTGGCCACTATGTTACTGGGCCTTTTCACGGAGAAGGAAGTAAATTAGTACTAACTGTTGGTGCTGCCCCGGTGCTGAGGGGTGGACTACGTTTAGCCAAACTCATTCAGTGCGTACCCGCCAGTTAGCTAGGCATGTCTTGTTAGTACAACAAGAGTTGGTATCATCAGATACGCTAGACCTGGAATTAAAATATTCTGCCGTCAAATAAAAATTATTTAGTCTGTGCATCCTTGTGGTGCCCTGGTGGTTCCCTAAGGTTTTCAGCCAAGCTTTCTATCAACGGAGATGAACGTTGTTCTTAAATACACTACCATTTCACAGCCCCAATTCTTTTAGTGATTCCAGACACCATAATTAAACACAGGGCTTAGAGCGTACGAGTCATGAAGCCATCTTTAAATATATTTAGCAACTTCCTCCCCCGTCTCAGTCTGGGGAACGTGATTCTCACAGCTCTTTCCCAGACACTCATACAAACAAAAGTATTGTTAATGTATTCCAAGGATCTATTAAAGAGAACTAAAGAGGGAATATTACTTCTATTTCAGTACCAATTATTTAATCTTTTACTCAATACACACGAGGCAGGCAATCTGAAGTGCCATAGATGTAAAGGAAACTATTTCGTATTTGTTGAGTAAGCACAATCACTTCTAGGCTGCATACTCTGGAAACCTCGCTGCATTGTGTACCTAAAGCCAAACGCAAAAATCCTAACATTTATTTTCTGCTACCGTGTTTCAAAGCTGTGGATATAAACTATGCAAAAAAAGCTGTGCTGTGTAATCTGTTGAAAAACAAAGCATTTAAAACAAGAAATTAAGATGTTTATAGGTGTGATAAGATGTTTTGTTAAGTTAATGCACCCTTGTTACATAATTTTCCAGATAACAGTCAGGGCTTTTTTTTTTTTTTATTACCTTAAAAAACAAAACAAAAAAACCAAAAAAAAACAAAAAACAAAAACAAAAAAACCCACCCTCTTAGCAAAATACTGGCTTGGTTAAAACACTGAACAGCGAACCATGGATTCATCAAGCTAAAGAACGTTGTCTGCTGCAAACCATGCTAAGAGAGTAAAATCACCAAGTTTCCAAAGTCGATATCGAGGCTTTATAAGAAATTGTCCAGAGCAGACAAAGGCTTTCGGGACCAGAGAGTCTGAGAAGGGCTGATTTAAAATACCTCCACTGGATGCTGCAGGAGCAAATTCCTCACCTCCACTGCCTACAGTCGGATCAGCACTGTCCCCACGTTTGGAGGAGCAGGAGATGCGTGGAAAGCGTGCGCGTAGGAGACAGCTCTGAGAAGGACAGCCCCGTCTGCATGAACGCGTCCGGGTGTGCCTAAGGAGAGCGGTTTGTCTGGGTGGACGAAGGGAGAGAGTGTCTGCTCGTTTAACGTTAAAGGCGAGGTATGTTTTTCCTTCGCTTGGTGAAATCTCTCCTCCTCTCACCCCCGATTACACAAAGCTATTTGTAGACAGCTAATTACAATACCTGCAATACATCCCTGGCTTTCAGCACAGAACAGTGATATATGGTGAATTAGGTGAGATTTTAAATTGGTTCAACGGCATGGCCGTTGCTGCAAAGTACGGCCACAAAGGGGCCAACTGGAACAAGAGCATCTGGAATAAATTTCGTACATGTAACCTTATGTGCAGCCTTCTGCGTTTAAAACAGACCCACTTTTCCTTTCTGTCATTTGCCAATTGCACATTTGCAATAACTAAAGCTAACCTATGTGTGATCTCGAACGGCTCAAATGGCTTGGCCTCTCTAAAGGAAATTGAGAAAATTCCTTCTCCTGTGTGGGCACGATGCCAGCAGAAACAGAGTCGGCATCTGGGGAAAAGGGATCAGTCAAAAGGCTTTACATTATGTAAAATTGGGCACACGTGTTGCTGCAAAAAGGTTGGTCCCCCCTCCCGGCTCTTTAACCTGAACTGCGTTTCAGCAGGATCAACCCTGACATCACCTGGGGTGGTCCTGAAATCGGAGGACAGCCATCGCTGTGCTCTCTTAACATGATGGGGTGTTAAGGAATAGCGCTGTAGCTACTTAAAAGAATCAGCAGAAGCACGTAGTACGTAGAAATCATTAGTTTGAGCACACCAGCTTAGGACCCTTCATATGACCGTCAGAAAATTAGTCTACCTATACAATGCAGGAACGCTTCTGTTGGCTATATAACGTATATATACCCAAGAAGAGAAAGACCACTTGTGCTTACAACAAAGTGCGTTATATCCTGAGTTATCATGCACAGGCTATTCTGTTCACGTTTACACGGTACTGAATGCTAGGCCAATCTCAGTGCACTTGCTCAGGAACTAGCGAGGTATACCTAGCCTCTTGGCAGGCTGAACGTCTTTGGGGATCGTCCACTCGTGAGGGAAGGACCTACTGGCTTCAGCAGCGCGACTCCCGCCACCGCGGGAGACAAGCAGAAAATAACGCTTCGGTTCCAGTCCTGCAAGCGGCTTCGATTTACCCACCTTTGCTCTGTCCCACTGTCAGCAGGGAGCTGGCGCGTGCCAGCATCCTGTCAGAGCAGCCACGGAGGGCCTGCAAAACGCCCAGCGCGCCAAGCTTCGTTTCTCACAGCCGTTTTCCAGTACCCTGCCCTTGGCCTCCAGCAGCGTCTCCCGCATCCATCAGCGGGCCACACGTTATTACGAATATGGCTCCGCAAATTCGCTGAAACCCTGGGGTTCAGGGTAGTGCTACCACAAAGCCGCCATTACTGATCAACTGGAAACTACTACTACAGAGGAAAGCCGCCTCAGATAGCCTGTTGATTGCCTAGGGGATACAAAAGTCAATTCCTTTCAAACCCCAGTGCGAAGGTATCTATCTACCCTCCCACTCGCTTCCCTGCTGGCAGGTTCAGCGGAGCCCTGACGGAGAAACGAACCCAGCACGGCGACTGAATGTCGCTTTAAACACAAGCCAAGCGTTCACTGTACGGTACGGGAGGAGAAACATCCAACAGTCGCCTTGTCCTCCTGTACACAGACTATCACAAGACTAACAACACAGAGAGTTTCACAAGCACTGAAATTCATCTGCAGAACCGTGCAAGGAGTGGGAAGCTATTCTGACCTTGGCTTTAGGAGCTACAATGCAAAGAGGCAGGAAAATGCACCACAAGCTACACCTCCATGGGGCAGGAGTGACACCCTGTGGCAACCCGTATTAACAGTCAGACTAATTCAGTCAATAGCCATTAATCCTGCTTCAGTTATTCAGTTTAGGATATTACATTAATCCTGCTTAAATTAATCAGTTTAGGATGTTACCTGCTCTGGATAGCTAATATTTTATTAGAAAAAAGAAGTCCAGTATAGTGCACAATATCCATTTTAAACTTCAACATTCATTTGCAAATATTACTTTTTATAATATAGCAGTTACCTATTAAGCAGCGGGTGTAGGCACAATCCCGGTGTTGGACATGCTACAGTCCAAGTCCCCTTGCTAAAACTCCATGCAGCACAATAGGCAAAAAAGAAATGAGGGGGGAGCGAAGAAAAGGGAGCCAAACACCCCAAGGAACGCTAACGTTTCATTCCCAGCTTCTTGTCATAAAGCAAATGAAAAGCTTTTCCAAGAAGTGAACTGCAGAAATGAAGCAACAGGAAATTTGTTCACCAGCAGTAAGACTGTCTGTTTTCTAAAACACCCGTCCACCCATCCCGCTCATTACAGGCGGACTTTACAGAAACGTATCTGGAACTGCATGCACATATGGCCTTTTCACGCTCCCAAGCATAGCGCTTGAATTTTCTGGGCCATTCTGCATTATGTTTCTACGTTTTTAAGGCATAATTCTCTGAAAAGAGGGTAAGTGATCCCATTCAAGAAACCAGGCCCAAAAGTCACACTTGCCCACACTCTTCTAAGCAAAAAGAAGTAGATGTCATCCCGCAGCGCAGTCTGGCAGCACGCATAGCCAGCATCAGAATTTAACCACCTCTTAGCTATACCCAGAACAAGAAAATGCAAGCATTGCACTAGATACAATTTTGGGCTCACCCATGCAAACACTGCACCATGTTCAGCTGACCTGCCCAGAGGCGCTCAGAGCACAGCAAACCCGGTGTTCAGGTTCCCTCGGCTCTCAGTGAAGTACACGCGGCAACTTGCTCCCAGTTACAGCCTCCTGCTCTAAGATACCTGTGTTGCCAAATAACCGTTGCACGCAGGAACTCAATGCTGGAACGCTTTCTAGCTATCGCAAAGCTGCCGAGAGCAACGTCTGAAAGCAAACCTTCCAGCGCCTCTGTATGTTCATGAGTTCTGCCCTGCATGCCCTTCGTGCCCACGTTTCATTCCCTTGCCATGGGAACGATCCTCTAGGCTGTATAAATAAATGTTTCCTTTTCTTTTTTGGTTTCGTGATCAAACTGGAAACAAATCGATTTCGATCAACTTCAAAATCTTTACTACTCTGCCCACCTTTACAGACTAAAATAGCTTTTCTCCTCTTCCACAATTTTATTTTAGGCTTTTTTAATAAAGCACTACAATGGCACCACAGGACTAAGCTTCATTCTCACTTACAGAGCAAATGGGTTTGCAGTAATGCTACCGCATGCCTTCTGCTCAGTCACTCCTGAGCTGGGGACATAGACTCCACCTGGGATTTACACCCATCCTCTCTCAAATTCGCCAGCAGTAAAAACTGGATGTGTTCCAGATCACTGCCACAATTACCAAACCAAAAAAGTCATATTCGTTCTATCGATGAATATTTAATAACTAATTTTAAATTCCCATTCAAAAACAGACTGCCATGGTTGATCTAAGAGAGAGAATCTACATACACACTTGACAACAAGAATAGAATCGATTAAAACTTTTAGATTGATCAAAACTTTTCAAAGGCATCTGCTGCGAGTAATCCAAATCCACTATCGAGGCCGGTAGAACGTGTGTTGTACAGTTCCGCAAATATCTCCAGATGTGCCAAGATGCTGCTTGCGAGACTTTGTGGAACACATTTTCATATTACTGAAATTAAAATCATTCTCTTCTGAAACATCTACAAAAAACATGATTTCACACTGGAACATTTTATGCATGCTTATCCATTCCTAAACTAAATACTTCCCAGAACATGGAACCCAGAGAAGCTGAGACGTGTCTTTTTTTATTATTCTTATTAGAATCTTAATTAGTTTCTTTGGAGATACTCACATTATCAAAAGCAGTAGGATTTTGGAAGCGACAGCTCTTAGGCATGCTATTTTGCAGCATCACAACAAGGTACTGCCATTGAAAAAAGACTCACAGTACAATAAAGAACGTACTCAAAAAAGCATGTTAGGAATCTAGTAGTAGAGAACATCTAAATGGATCTGAACTTGGCCCAAGTCTACGAGGTAAAACATGCAAGTTGAAATTAATTAATTTACCAGTCATTAAGCAATGAACCAATAAGCAACTTTTACCCTGAGATGAGAGTCAACGATTTTGTCAAGGCAAACTGGTCCAGAATTTATCTTAGCTGTCCCACTGAATTGTTGCAACTTCAGGAAAATTAAAACAAAATTTTATATTTACATACACACACATTCATCACAGAGCCTTCTGCACCCACATCTACAGCAACATTCAGCAGCGCTCAGTGTAAGATTTAAGAAGCCTGTTGCATGTTGGAAAATAAACAAAAAAAACTTCCGGCAACTTACTTCCCCTGCGTGGTAAAGGGATCAAAACAGCCATTGGCCAGCATTTGGTCCAGCATTGTCAGGAGAGGTACAGACACTCTGATGAAGGAAAACAATTCAACAATGTAAATAAACTTCTTGGCATACACGTATACATTATTTTTAATTAGACACAAAGACAGAAGCTTCCTATCTACCTGCACGTATTTCAATTAGAACTCTAGTTGCTTGGTAACTTCTGTGGGTTGGCTAAATCACCCTAGCTGGCTGCGAGGGGGACAGACTGTTACAGCCAAAAGGGAAAAACCTAATTCACAGCATACCTGGTTTAAACTTGCAACGTCCTGAAAACACAGTTAAAGGTGGTACAAATATGAATTTATTTCCACTATCTGAGCAACACATTCCACTAAATGCATTAGAAGTGGCAAAACCTCGCTGCAGAGGACTACCCAAAGAACCACGACACAGCGTGGCAGCTGCAACGCTGCGGCTAAGGTCACGTTTTCTATTTCAACAGCTGCGTCAGAGGACAAAACTTAATAAAATAAAACTGAAATTCTGTGAAACTCCACTCCTCCCCTCCCCCCCCCCCCCCCCCGGGAGAAATATTTTCTATTTTACACATGTGCGGTAAGTGAAGCTGAGAGAAATAAATTTCATTACGCAAAATGAATGACCTTTCAAGAAGAGCGTTCACATGAGAATTAGACTTCAAGCCCCTATGAGGGAGCGTTACCTAAATGAAACGCAGGCTGGACTACACAGAGAAGCGTGCAGTAATACGCCACCCCCAGTACTGCATTATATAAAATGCTGATGCTCATCACCTTGTGCCCAACGTTAGGCTACAGTACACGCGAAATATTCTACCGTCATTCCTTTGCTGTTCGAATTTTACCAAAGGTACCCAACAAACCGGATTACAGCAAGCGCGCACGGCTCAGGCACGCTTCGCTTGGCCTGTCGGGAAAGACCCGCTCCATACACCTGACTTCAAGCAGTCCCTCTGTCAAAGGAACGAGGGCAAACCAAAAACATTACCGGTCATTGCGCAAGTTGTCCTCGAAGACCTTCAGTAACGTCTCACAAAAACTCTCCATAGCGCTGGAATCCTTCTGGATTTTCTTCATATAGTCAAAAAGGCTCTGGGCAGAGTACCTGAGCTGCAACAGGAGGAGGCAGATGCAGGCGCCGGCGCAGGCAAGCAGTCGCCAACGCCGCCACCACAGCACGCTCGTCCCTCGCTGCGCGCCTGCCCTACGCAAAGATCCTCTGCCCACAGCGGCTGAGGCTACAAATTCAGTATCTACGTTTGACAGGAAGATGGCTCTTTTACTTTCCTCTATTAAACCTAAGTTTTGCCGCTGTAGCAAAAAAGACCGCGTTGAGAGTCGTCATTTTCTTTCTTTCAAAATAAAACAACCCCAAGCCACTATTATCATTCTGCTTGCTTTAAGTAACAACATTGTTACGGCTGTGAAAGTTGAAGAGCGTAAAAGCAGTTCAAGAGGTAATATTTATTAAACAAGCCGACGTAATCGAACAGCGCAGGCGAGCTCTCGGGCGCGTGGTGGTTTCCACCAGGCCACACAAACCAGCAGTAAACTCAGGTTAAAAGTCAGGAACACCTCCGAAGTAACGACTCTTGGTTCCACCTTACTACGTTAAGCCAGCCGCTTTAAGACAGACGGCAGAAAGAGGCGTAGCGCGCACGTTCAAGGCCGCGCTGGAAGCAGCCCGCTCGGGGCAAGCTCGCCGCTACACCTGCCCGACCACAGCCTTCAGCACGCGGCGCCGCTGCCCCGACCCTCCAGGAGCTGCGGGAGGTACAGAGGGGGCAAACGAACGGGCGAGTATGAACCTCCGTCAGGTTTGCTTGCCAGCGCCCGGTAACGTTCTGTAAAGTCAGGAGGAGGCTGCAAGCACCAAGTAAGCCTATTCTGTGAGCGGAGGTTTTCTTTCTGACGTTCGCACGTGGCATTTTGACGGCTCGTTCACAGACACAATCGATTCCCTGAGAAGAACGAGCCTTTTACCATGAACACAATTTTAGATTGGTAAAACAAGCGTCACAAACACGTCTCCCTCAAAGGAAATACTGAGGGATCTCAGTTTTAACATTTTGCCTAATATAAACTTTGCATAAGCAGCATTTATGGGTGTGAAGAGCAATGAACACATTAGCCTTGAATCCAAATACAAAATTAGTTTTCAAAAGCTTTAGCCTATTTATAAAGAACAGTTCAGAGCAATTCACCGTCCCCGGTTAAGCAGCACAGTGCACTGCTTTAACAATTTGTTCTACACGGAAACATATGGAGCAGTGCAGCAGCAGAAACACTTCTTTAAAGAGTCAAACAGTTTAAATAAATTATTTGGTTATTCTGCATTTCAAAACAACGGTCAAGCCTCAGTAAAAATCATTTAAACATTTGTGAAAGCCAGCTGTACTAAAATGAAATACTGAACTGAACCAAGTGTGGTTCTTCCATGTGCCAGAAGTAATTTTGGTATGTATCTCTGTGCGCTGAACATAAGCTGTACCCTTACACTTAAAGGTCTTCATTGGACATACAGTTGAAAGGAAGAGAGGCTAAGTATTTAATGCTTAATTATTTTATACTACCTTTTAAAACAACATATGCATTTAAGGCTACTACGAATAACAAAAAAAATTTTGTCTCAGTACCAGCAGAGATCAATTATAAACAGAAGATTACCCCCAAGTCAAGTCTCAGGAAAAGACCTTAAAATGTTTGTGTTCAACCATACATCTTTCTGTCCCGTTTCTCCTGACTTTTACACTCCTCTGCAGTTCTCGCACCATTTTTCTGAAGAAGGCTTAACTCCTCAGTGTTTTTCCTGCAGATTCAAATGATCAAAAAGGCAAGAACAGGCATGAAAGGAACGGGCGAGCATACATCTCATTCTACACGCAGGATGCCCCAAAGGAGCTGTGCAAAACCAAGTCGAAGTAGCAAGATAATGGGAAAAACTGTATAACGAAGACAGCGTTTCTTCGCTAGCAAGTAATTAGACTATGTTAAAGGAGCCAATGATGTGAATCTTACTGGGCTGCATACCATACAAATCAAGAGCTTTACTGTAAAATTGGGCATGAAAAGAGAACGCTGGAAAATCTCTTACCACTGGGATACCGTCTCCCAACTCTTAGCTCATCTGCCACGAAAAATCATAAATTTCCAGTAATGCTGAAGGAACGTGGAGCAAAGGTGTTGATAAACAAATCAAATAACCTTTATGCCTGCAAGATAAAGAATCCTCTGTGTCCTTCAGCGCATACGGGATTCCACGTTGCTGCTTCTGCTTGGAGAAGCAGACAGTAGCCTTACTAACGTTCAAAAATAGGCTTATCCAATAAACCAGTCAAATCGGAAGGCTCTACCAGAGAACAGTGTCTTTTTTAGCGACAGACACACACAGTTGCTCAGCGGATTTAAATCCAGGACATTTTTCAAAAAGCCAGCACAGGCCCTAGGAGCTTCGCTGGAACAAACTCTAACACAACAAGATAAAATATAAGATAAACAGGTTAAATCCATACTACTTCTTCAAGTGAACACTCCCTTTTCTCCCAAACAACGTATGAGGATAGTATGTGAGCTATAACCTTCAATCACTCATGAGTATTTGCAGAGAAGAACGTTTCCAAATTTTTTCCCCGTCTACGCAACAACACAGAATTCACACTTTATCAAGCGTGTGACGTTTACCTTTCCCTGGGGTAGCACGAGGACTGGGAAAGGAAATTAGGAGGTTAATGGGTTGGAACTCAGACAATTTTGGATAAGAATTTGAGAGGAGGCCCGAGAATGACCCTGTTCCTATTAAACAGTAAAAACCGGGTTTGCCAAGGCTTGAATCATTTAAGCCAATAGTAGGTACGTCAGTGATGGGTAATACCTGCTATGGGGAAGAGCATTCAAAGGGGCCATCCATCTGACGATCATAAAATCCTAAGGACTGAACCTCCTGAACCAGGGGAATAATATGAATGAGATGCTTAAGAAGCGTAGCAAGGGGTGAATGCAATTATATCTCCAGACGGGTGCATGCTATATAAATAAGGTATCTAAACAAACCTTCACGAAATTATTTTCTAGTCAGCTTGTTGCAAAATTGAAATACAATACTTCCAGAATACATTCGGATACGAGTCTCAAGGCAAAAGCTTGTGCCCACAAGAAAATTAGCTTAGGCATCCAATTTGTAACAAGAGCATTCAAAACTTCAGCTACCTGTCAGCTATAAAGATGTTCAGTCCATACAGAGACTCCAATTCTTGCTTTGCAATAGTATCTTGGGCAGAGCTGCTAAAACAAAAAGTGAGGCAAGATGAAAAAGGAAGAGATTGTCCTGAAGATGGTCAGTAGATCGACATACCCTGATGGTCACTCTTGCATCTAACCACAGTCTTCCTCAGAGTCCTTGCTATCTTAAGGATCAACATAAAACACACATCGCCTCCAGAACACAAGGAAGGAAAAGAATATTTGCCAAGAAGCCAGAAGCAAGGAGAGGAAGAGGAGGAATAGCAGCTCTGCTGGCCTGTGGGAATAATCGTTTACTGACCTGGAAACTAGCATAACTCCTGTGAAATCTATACTCCAAATGGGAAAGAGTCTACAGGGCTGGTTTTCCACCATTACAAGGTCCAGAACAGCAAAGAGCTCTTAACTAAGTCAACCACTTTCTGAAGTGATCATACTGAAATCCAGGAAGTTTTGAGATATAACCTGCTCCTAGTACAGTGTTCGGAAAAGCCTGCAGACACTGCCAGCGTCCTTTCTCTCTGCCATAGATGGTACAAAGGGACTGACCCACTCCCCACATCGTGCCCCAAGCAACCACTGCTCAAAATGATTTCAGCCTTTGGCACCTACTGCACCACAAACGGAAGTCCAGTGAATAACTACTGGAAAAGTCCGAACAAAATGAGCATTTTTACATGAGGATAATTGCTAAAAGCTCCAGTTTCATAGAAGCATTTCAACTAACAGAGAAAGATCTACTCAAAGAACTGCAACATTCCTGTAACGTGCAGACAAAAAGCACATTAGGGTTACGTTACGCTCAATAAATAACACTGGTTTTGGATCATTTCAAATCCTGACAAATTTTAAGCACCGCAGTCGCAGTAGCCCGTTCTCCCAATAACTTTTTAAAAATTGCCTATAGTTTAAGTTTTAGCACAAGTGAAACCATGTCTCCTTTGTTCTACTCGCAACGCTCCTTTTAAGGACAACTCTTTGGAGGCCAATAACTCTAGGCTTCAAGTCAGTGCTATGTTACGTAAAGTAGGAATATAATAATTCACACCACTTCTTTTTTAAAGAAGGATGCCAGAAATCATTCTCTAACGTATTTTGCCTGAGAACTTGTCAACTGAGAATACAGGGTGATGAGCCTGTTCCTTCAGATCAAATATGCATTAATTTGCATACAATTAGTCACAGTAACCGGATGTTTTAGAACTTTATGTCCTTATTTTTCACATTATCTACGACTGTCCCAACATTTTGATTTATAAGAACTAACGCAACTCTTACAACAAACAGTACGGAAAGTCACAAATACATCTGGCAAACAGTAAGTTAGTTTTGAGGAAAGTAAAATATAATTTATGTGGCACACAGATAACACATGCCATAGATGGGCTTTAATTTTTGTCATGCGAGACAGATTTGGAATTGGCTACTATAAATTGCTCCAGTTCTTTGGCATATCACTGTGGAATGGTTTTATAGGGCTGGACAAGCCTTTAATTTTTTCAAAATAGGAGGTAGTTTTAAGATTATACTTAAAATTCCTATAACGTTTTCAATGTAATTTTCACTCTCTGTGGGGGGGGAAGGGGAATCGCAGGGCATTCTGTGATATAACACAATTTTAACTGTAATCTAGTTGAACAATCATGAAGCTATATCAAATAGTTTGCTTGAAACTACAGGGCTTGTGCACTGCAAAAAGAAGCATTTTATACTTCTGATCTTTGAATACTGAGAGTATTTTTCTTAGGCAGCCATAAGAAATATGCATCACTGCAGACCAGTTATATAATTAGAATATTCTTTTATACAAAGAAAGTACCCTTTGAACCAAAGGAATGTTGCAGAATGCCAAATCCTGAAGGGAATGACATCTTCTGTTTTTCCGGATTACTTGCAATGCTCAAGCTCGGATTTGTTCAGCAGCCAGTCTGCCACCAAAACGTTTCTGAGATACTCCACACAGCTCATGTCAGCAAATCTCTTTAAAAAGCAAAACAAAGGAATATTCTTGCTAAATATACTCCTTAAGAATTTGAACTATGGAAGACTAGCCGCTCACCACTGAATTACAATATAGCCTTTCTCCTACAGATGCCCCCAGATGATTTAAAGACAAACCGACATCTGCACTCGGATCCTCTTGCAGTATATGAGAATCTTCATCCTTTCAAACATCTACTTACATGTATATAAAAGTGGATATAATTTTTAAGGGACGGCGGGAAGAAAGGAGAGATCACAAAACATACAGGTTAGTGCAAGAACAAGCAAACGTGCAAATGTGCAAGAACACATCTGAACCATCTTTTTCCTTTATCCAAGTTCTTAAAAGTATGCTTCTTTCATATGGATTTAATACGAAGGGTTCTTAAAATTTTCAATTAATGTTTTAAATCAGTCCCTGGAGAATCAGCAAAGCACACTACAGGCTTTGTTAGAATAGTTTGAAACACAAGTCATTATAAGAGGCATCAATCCTAATTTAAATATCACATTTTAAACATTAAATGTAATTTGCCACATACTGTATAATCCCAAGTGTAAGTACCCCATACAACGAGCCTCCCTTGCACTTCTATCTGGCTCAAAAGAGAATTAGGTCACTTTCTTCTTAAAGCCAAATCCCTTGAGAATATTTTAACTGGAATAAGCTTTTAGCATTAAAGAAAAATGCAGGGTCACAGAAAGTTAACATTTCAAAATCATATTTTGAAAACAGTACAGAAGGTTCTCCTTAAATATGCTGACAGATGGCAACAAGGCAAGGGAGCTAGAAGCAACTGAACTGTTTACACTTTTCAAAACCAAGCACAACCAGAACTTTAAAAAACTGATATGAAAATGTTGAACAAGACTTTTCCTCTGACCTCAGTTAGCAGTCAGAATGTCTGCTCCTCTGCAACTTTCCTCCCCTTTTGTGCTTATAAGGATAACTTTGGTTTCGGGGGGAGCCTCCTATAATTAGCTGTTTGACTAAAACTTGAATTTCATCTGAATGTCTGCTACTAAAAAAAAATCTGCAGGAGTTGCATCATCTATGCAATATTTATTGTCACAAAGCAGTAAGTATATGTTTTCAAACACTTAAAATAGCCTTTGTTATATCACTGCTTGTCAGTTTAGAAACATTAAATTGGGGAAACAAGTCTCAGAATTGGTTTAAATACGTAAGACCGCATGGAAGCCAAATCCGCAGTGAGACAAAACCAAAAGGCACGTGGAGACGTTTCGGATCACAAGCGCAGAACCTATGGCACCAGACCCAAGACAGCATTTGGGCCTATTCCGAACAGCAGACTGTAAGACTGAAAATGGGAGACAAACTCTGAGTAACTTACCTCTTTCCTTCTGTGAGTTGTTATAGCTCAAAAAAAGCTGTATTTCCTACCATATTTCCACCAGTATTCTTAGTCTTAATTAGAGACAGAAATCCTAATTAGAAACACCCTTAAACACTCTTAGGATGCTGACTTATGTTTTAGGCCATCTTCTTCTGTTATAGGACCTTAGCAATTTGAAGACTTAACCAACAGTGCAGAATATTCTGTCGCTCATCTGATATTTCTCTGCAGTATCATATCAAACCACATCCTTACCTCAATATGTTGTTTTCATACATAATACATCGTTGGCCACATCAAATAACAAAAATGTTAGAAATCAAAGATCTTGAAACCAAAAATTCTGAAAACAACAAGACCTCAAAGATTCTGGCAGCGGGGCAGACTACCAAGAACAGTGATAAAGGCACTGTCCGCGTACAGAGGAATGAAGTAAAGATTGCAAAGCTCAAAGCATTCAGACAGACAACGGAATGGTAGTTCTTTGTAATGTAACTTTTGATATCTCTTAGCTACGTTTTAAAGACATCATATCGATAGCTGTCAAGTAGAACAGAAAACAGAAATTTCAAAGCATGCTGTTAACACATATTGGCAAATAAGAATTAACAACCTGGATCTATCGGGGAAAAAAAAAAGGCAAGCACTTTAGTCAACAATTTTATCGGGTAAATATTGCATTTGCTCAGCAAACAGGAAAGGCGCTCTGCTTTCTTACCGTTGTCTCTGTTAATCCACCAACAGACACTGTGAGACCCAGAAGTACATGGTACTGGTACGCTGGCAAACCCAAAAGCTGGGTGATTCGAGGGAAGGCTTCTGATGAGGCATTCCAGTTTAGAGTCTCTGATTCCGACCTAGACGAAAGAGGAGGGAAAAAAACAATTCCAAGTCTGTATGCTGGCCTACTTCTCCACAGAGTCCTAGAACACCTCCTCATCTGAAGCAGCATATCAGTGAAGTCTCTGAATTGCCTCAAAATCAAATTAATCATTGCTCTTTAAGCTTATGGGGAAAATGCAAATCAAATTTTAGACACTGCAGTAAAGTGAAGCAGTCTTCAAGTCCCTGCCCTGATTCAGGTACGGGATTTGAACCACGGTTTCCTTCTCATAGGCCAATCACCTCTAAGCAGAGACAGCAGGTTCTCCCTCCCGGACCCCAGTCCCACCTCTCTCCCACCCACAGCTAGACAATAGCTGATACAACGAAAGAGTTTTCCCAGGAAAGCCTGACAAGCACCCAACACAGATCAAGCAGCAGCCTAGCGGACAGAGCACTTTCTGAGCTACAGAAGCTAAGATTCTGCCACAAAAAAAACCAAATGGGGAAACGAAGTTGCATCTTCCTCATCCCGGTCAGGTATTACAGTCACCGTTCAGGAACGAGTTGCTCTCACTGTCTCTCTCTTGCTTTAACTAGAAACTCCATCTTAGGAAACTTTCAGTGACTAGAGCTTAAAAATTGCCATTCTGATCAATCAGCATTTTACAATAGGGAAAAAAATCTCAGAAAGGGGGACTCCCAATAAATTCAAGCTCCCACATTATGAGAAGAAAATGAGATTATAAACCAGACATTTCATTAACAGCAGGACTACTACAACCCAGCTCCCAGCAGATCTATCTCACATACGGTCTCCCAAGTATCTAGCGCTTACAGGATCTCTACCAAGTTAATATTTCACAAAACTTGTAGGGATTCAGTAACTTTGAAACTTCCATCCTGAACGAGCAGAGCTGAAACTGGCCAACGGGGCTGACCATGCTTTCAACAGGCACTTATACTGTAGGAAGTTCTTGTTTTGACTATTTTATACATTTATGTACGTTCATTAGACACTTCAGTGAAATTCAGACAGAGTCTGAGACAAAAACTCCCAAATATTCCTCAATAACATGTAAATACATATCATGCACATTTGAGCACAGCAGCTATATCAGGTTGCTTGTGTTATACGTATCTATGTAAATGCATCTTTTTGTTTCACCAGTTTACTAGGACACTTGTTCACTAGGACATCTTCTTTAACAGATTACCTTGGGAATATCTTCTCTAGCTCTTCTCGATGAGGTACGTGCGGTACTGGAGGATGGTCAAAGTGTAAAAGAGTAAGGAACACAGATCCTGCATGAGCTCGAAATTTATCAATTTTTTCAGCTGCTTGTTGGGCCAGCCAGCACATAATCTGTCTGCAGCTAGGAAGAAAAAAATAATGCATCGCATAATAAAATGAATTGCATTCATAGAATATGTATTTAAAATTTAAAGTGTTGGAACGATAACACTACCGAAAATATCCTGCTATGAAATTATTCTGTGGTTAAACTCTTTCTAATGAACGTGCACAATATAAGGCATCAATATGGTGACAGAATCTTTAGGGCTTTGTCTTCCACAGCTTCAACAAAAAAAGTCATGACATTAATATTGCATACTATGTGATATGCATGTACCACCTGTCATCTGAAAAGATATACCGGTTCTTTATAGATTGGATAAGCTGCTACACTTAAGATGGAAATAGAGTAGAAACCCTGGGAAAAGCATATTTTCAAATAGAAAACTTAATGCATACTAATGGCAAAGGAAATTTAGGTCTATCCCAAATCTCATATATCCCAAATGAGTCACTCCTTCATCTTTTGCCAGTTTTCAAACGACTCCTATTTCGTGCACTCTGTTATCTCAGTTCTCAACCGTAAAATACCTGCTCGACAAGGCCCTTTAAACTTTCTGACAGTACAACTAATAATAGTCGTAATTGTTAGAATTCCTTCAGTTAGAGCAAGATCCAGAATATTTAGCAAATGTGATCTTCTGTCTTTTGATCCAGCCAGCAGGAACCCTGTTCTAAGTCTCACTTGACTAGTCTAGCTCTGCAAGAGACCGCCAGGAACAAGCCCCTGGACAACAGGCACTGGGCGAGTAGCGCCTTCCTACTGACTCCAGCGTTTTCCTTCCAAGCGTCTCATTCAAGAACTGTCATTCATTCATTTGTATTTAGCAGGAAGGTTGTTTAAGAATTCTACAAGACAGACAGAAATGAATACAAACCCCTTTTCACATTTTATCACATTCCAAATTAGTGATGCAATGCTTTGAAGAAGTGAGCACGTTTGCTTTCTATTTAAGCAAACAATACCGGCAGTCTCCTAAAAGGAGGCAATTATTGGCCAAATCTCACAGAAGCACCGTATTAGAAAGGCAGGACTGCCACCCACTTTCTCTCAGTTAGTAAGGTTTAGTCTCTCTAAGAAACAGATATAACGCTCTCGGCATCTGTGTGGGGGTAAGCTTGGTGCATTTCTGTCAAAAATTCTGTCATACCCAATTGAGGAGTAAGTATACAGCATGTAAGAAATGCTTTCTTGTACGAACTGGCACGCAATTGTAAGAGATGAGGCACAAAAACAGTAACGTACATGTTGGCATTGATTAACTCTGCTTCATTCTGAACCAGCAAAAGCGTCACCTCCATTAAACTTGTCATAGCAGCTTCACGCACCCTGTCAAAACAGATGTACAACGTTAGAGTAGGGAATTGAGTAAATACAGCAGTATTTAAGTTAAACAGGCACTGGCAAAAAATTCAGACAAGCGCAGAACGCTGCAAGCACTGAACACCGAAAGCACCTAGGTGCTTTGTCTGCTTCAAACCATCTTCTGAAAAGGCTAGCCTACGTTTTGACATTAAGATACTTAAGCTTTGTTAAAAACGGCATATTCTTGTAAATTTTCAAGCTTAATACTTCCAACATTAAAAAATGTGTGACGCAAAATGCTTTAAATCCATTGCTCAATAACGCCTAAGTAAGAGCTTTACAGAAAAGACTTCGCTGAAGTAACACTACGTCTCGCTTGCAGTGCATCTTAACTCTACCACAAAGATTTTCTGCCTTCAAAATGTCTAAATATAATTTCAATATAAAAGAAACAAAGATGAAGAGGGTAATTTCAATTTGAAAAATAAAGTCAACACACTTGTTTTAAACCAAAAGCCTTGTCAATGCATGAACTGTCAAAAAACAGCTGCTTTTTAACACATGGGCAATACCACGGCAGATCCTCAGTTGGTTACACGACTCCAGAAGATCTGAACCGACATATCCATCACAGTAGTCACGTACTGAAATATCATTCTTTCCCAGTAGTCATTAAAAATCTTACTGAAATATTTAAAAAGGTACACCTGTCTACGGTGAAAAGACATACTCCTGTTTCTGTACAATTTCCAAAATAAACTGAAAATAGTTGTCTATGCAATCTAAAACTGGATGGGACGTTTCTTAAAATGGCAGAAAAGTCAAATTACATCATTTTTTCCTAAGTAGTTCCATATAAGTTTGGCAATCTTTCACAAAGGGTATTTTTCTACTTCTACATATCATATCTGCCTATTAGATATTCATGTCTAACACCTGTAAGACAGATTGGACAAGTCCCAGCAAATAATCTGTCATAAGAAATGTAAAGTTTGCATATGGAAAGTAAAGTCGGTTTAACTTTCCCACGATTCCATTAGAGAGAGACAAAAATTACACACCAAAGCAAAGGCCTCTCCAGAGAAACGGCAATTCTCCCCGTATCTTTCCATCTTAGTCAATGGTTTGAAAGACAGAGAATGAGAAAACATTCACATTTCAGAGGCCACAGAAGTATTTAGCAGCCAACAGTTTGCGATGAGAAAAGCTTTCCCTTCCTCCTTTAATTTACATGTTTTGTAACTGTTGATTTTGGCTGGCACTGTCAAAGAAGCCTTAAAAGAATGTGGTGCTCAAAGCACGTTTGGATTTTAATGGCTGTCGGGAATTTAATTTCCTCAGGATTTCTTAGAAAATTTTCACTTCTGTAGAGATTCATTTTGTTTCTAAATTAAGACATAGACAGAAGGATGAAAAACAGGTATGGGGAACGTAACTGAAAGCTCCTGCATGGGGACGTTAACGTGAATTCCTAGTCTATACTTAGCCAGGTTCTTCCTTGCCTACTTCAGTATCTAACCTACTTTTGGAGGCAGAAAGCTTAGTACCTTTCTGTTTTCTGACTCACCGTCCTACCTGGTGGCTCTTCTGTTTTCTTTAACTACATTTGTGCTGCACTTGTGACATAAGTGCCAGAGACCCATTCACTGCACTCCTGCTTCTTTCAAGGTGGAGGACAGAGGAGAGGGAAGGTCAGGTGTCACCTTCCCTTGCCCTCACTAGAACGAGCTGCTTTTGATCCTTTACTAGAGTTTGCACCCTTGTTTTTCCTTCCAAGCTTTGAGAAATCAAACACCTATTTTTCTCTAGTTTCTTGTCCTGTGTTATTTCCCTCCTCCCCAAGGTTTCTTTTGCATTTCCAGTTCCATTGCGTACTCCGTTTCCCACACACCCTTGCTGTTACATGACAAATTCGACAATGATTACTGCAGGCTGAGAAGCATGGTATCATTAAACAAAAACTAAGAAAAAATACAAAGACGCAAAAATTCACTTAGGCTGGAAAGAACAGCTTAGATTATTTTCCCTGTGTACTTTTCCAACACGTTCATAAATATTGCAGTGAAGCACCTAACGGAACAAGATCAGTCACCGAACAAAGCGATAAGTAAGCTAAAGTCAAGGGCCAGGAGGACAGAATTCTAAAACACAGAAATATCCAGAAACTTGAACCTAAACGAGAGGCTCCCAAACTCGCACACTGCATACTTGGCATCGCGCGTTATAACTGGATTTGCACAGAGATCAGCATGCTACGCAAGGCTGCTGAAGCTGAACGGAGCAATTGCTCCAGAACTGGACTGTGTGGCTTGCAGCAGGGAGGAGGAAGGGACTGAGACTGCTTTGGTCACCAAAAAAAAAAAGTGAGAAGAAGGAGGAGGAGGGCACACCTCTACCGGACGGCACAGCTAGTTTCTTGTCTATTGTAGCCTTCCCGAGTCAGCTATTACCATGCAACCGTTATCTGTAAGCTCTCCCAGCTTTGCTGTAGCTACAACGTACTCAGCTTGGAGCCTTGACTCCAGTACTGCTCTCTACCCCTCCTCGCCTGCTCAGTCCCAGCTGCAAGTTACAGTACAGTAGCTGCCACCCAGTACTATCAAAAAGAAATTATGTTTCCTGTTCAGAGTTGAAAACAGCCTTCACAGCAGAGGACAGCGACTGAAAAATTTTCCAAAAAAGATATTCCATACGCTCCGAAGGGATAAGGTTGAAACTAAACACCAAAGCTCTCTGCGTCACTCAGCACTGTTAGAAAAGAGCTTCTTCAATAAACTAGGAAAATAAGGAAATCTTTCCAATCAGTGAAATAATTTCGTAACAATAGCTTTCAGGTACTCCCTTTCCTGCTCAGAATGTAATAAAACCGTGACGAGATATTATTTCTAAACAAGCAAGAGGTGGTTAATTTACAGTCCTGAATACGCATCTCCCTACCCTCAGATGCTTCGTACAGTTGCCATACAGGCATGTATTTCTGCACTAGCTTTAATCTGGCTAACAGAGACAGCAATCAAAACGCGGCGGGTTGGATTTGAGTACGTAAGGAGCCCGAGTTCACAGCAAGGCAGCCTTACATCGCAGTCCCTGCCAGGGCATCTTCGTTGCTATCATTTACTGCCCGCACAAACTATACCGATGCCGTTTGAGCACTGCTTTCCTGTGCTGCAGTCATCTGACTCCAACAGACTTCAGGTCTGCAGATGTGCTAGAAGCCACTGCCCTCACGCTGAGCTTGCCTTTGGGAGGTTTAGCGTTGCCTCAGAAAAAAGAAAACGGAACATCAGAGAAACAGTGGCATACATGCCATACGTATTACCACGCCATTTCCATTCCATACAAACGGTACTAACCGTACTGCTAAAGAGGGCTGATACAATGCTTACACAGAACCATCTCTGCAAGCAACACATATTTACATATTTTCAAATTAAAATGAAAGATTAAGACAACAAAATTAAGAAGATGTTGTCAAAAAATGCATTTTACTCACAATCAGCTTCTAACAAGTAATAGATAAAGAAAAATTAAGTAACCTATCACATTCATTTACTTAGTTTATGGCTTCTCTATGAAAGTATCATCATTCTGATCCTTCCATATAGCAGCAAAAACCTTATATATTTGAAATCAGCAGATGCTGGATTTATTCCTGAATTCTGGTAATTCAGTGTTTATTATTAATGAGTATTACTTCAGGCCAGGCATACCTACGCTCATAAACACAGGCTTTTCAGAAAAATAACCTGACGGGAGCTTGTGTGTTTGGTATGCCCTTGTTCTCCACGATCCATAATTGACATGGTTTTCTCACCCAATAACTCCCTTCTGGATTTCTGCTGGATGAAGTAAATCACGTGAAACCTGCATGGCTGTTCTGCCTACCATGTTCAAAGACTGCAGGAATTTCCAATCAGTAAGCGATGTTACATCCCCAATTATAGCTTCTTTTGAAATTAAACACAAAGAAGGACAAAAGCCTTTATAGTGCCTTGGTTATCAATTCAGAGATTGTACTTTCAGGTCTGTTTTACTGAAAGAATACAGAACATTCAGATTAATGTAGTCTTACATACTGAACCATCTTTACGTTTTAAGGGAATTACAAAGACTGAAGCACATCACACAACTATGACTGCTACAGACTTGGAATAATCTTTTCTCTACTACTCTAGATGCAGTAGTAATGGAGTAGTATATGTTCCTAAATAATTAAAATTTACTTATTATTGTAACGTAAGAACTGAAATCATTGAACCTCCAAACTCAAAAAAGAGTCAATAAAGTTACTGTACAGTTTTTTAAAAACTGATCCTTAGTTAAAGAGCAGTCACTAACAAATTATGCAACTGCTCCCTCTCCTGGCAAAATAAAATGAACATAACGAGAGTTCAGTAAGTAGGAGTAAACGTATCATTTCAAGGAAACTAGAAGTAATGGGTTAAATCATTGGGTTAAATCATTGTACTTTTCGTGACTAGATTTATTCCCGATATTCACTAGAAGAAAAGAACGACATCCACAAGTCAGAATAAGGCTGAACTTTAGTCTAAAACACAATACACCACATCTTACTTCTAAGACAAGGGACAAACAAATTCTTGTCAGCGGAAATTTTCCTTTCCCTTTCCACTCCTCTTCCTCCCTGGCTATACTCAATTCTCCAAAAGCTTGGGGACATCTATTTATTTCTAACAGTATTTGAAAAAACATCAGTTTTTCATTAGACGTCAAAAAACAAGAGCTAAATTTCAGTCTCCAATTGCAAGGCATCTTACCATCCTCCAACATCTCCTCGGCTGTCCGTGGTATAGTCAGTCACACCACTAAGCAGTGTAGCATAAATCTGAGTAACGTTATCTTTGCAGACATATTCCTCCTGGGATCCATCTCCCTTCACACCTACTGTCTGGCAAACCCTTTAAAAAGAGAAATTGGGGGCGGGGGGAGAGGAGGAAGAGGGGGAAACAACGCTAAACAAGGAGGAACTTGCATCACAGCTTTTTTCTATTTAATTTTACTGGACATTCAGTATTCTGAACATCTACAATATCTGCCACAGCGTACAGCACGACCCAGAGACTACTGCATTACATGATCTGAGGATCTCTCATCCACGCTCCGTCTGTAAAGGAACACTGTAAAGGCTTGAAGCTCAACAGACAAGGAGATTGTTTTTCTCTCTCTCGTACTGCAAAATGGAGCATGCCTACTGTACCTGTCACTTTTTGAACATTTATTAAAATGAAGCAAACAAGAAGAGCAAAGGAATAACATCACGTGCACTGAAACTGTAAGACAATGTTAAAAGGGGAAGGAGTGACTTTTTGCATTATAACAGTTTAAGAGCATAGATACTATTATACTCTTAACAGTAACTAGATTGTGACACGGTCAATACTGAAAACATTCCTTTAGAGAAAAAGTACAATTTTTTAAACTAATTCAACCTTCTCATCGAATTAGGAAAATTAAAAAAAGGTATATTCATCCTCCCCTTCATAAACACTTAATCCTTAACTGAGCTCACTAAATTGCAGCCCATGAGAAAGCAGAACTTTCAAATACACTCTAGCTGTTCATTTAATTGATAAAAACATCAGAGTTGCACTCCATCCTCTGATGCCTGATAATGCTCAGAACCAAAGATATATTGAATAATGGAGATGCACATAGTCCCACACTAAAAATGTGCAGGCCATACTGCGACTGATTCTAAGAATGATACTCCCAGCTCATGATAGAAAGCAGCAAGAACACCAGAAAACTTCCAGGGAAAGAATTAAAAATATGACAAAAATAAAAATGACATACTTTGCAATTGCTATTAGGGCATCTCTTCTGGCTTCTGCAAAGCTTACGTCTCTGTTGGAAATTACAGTAACTTTTTTCAAAACTTCCAAAACCTGAAAAAATAGACAAATTGGGATATTTAAAACCAATATATCATTTATGATGTTAAACTCCTAAATTTAGATAGCTTAAAAATAAGATGAAACACATATGAAAACCAAGCAGCCCAACAGCGGTCGTTACCTCACCCCGACCTGTCAATGTGCCTCACTTTTTCCCTTAGACAAAGCTTCCACACCAAGGGCATCATCTACTCTCTGTTGTTATTCGATCTCTGGCTTTTCCATAAAGACTGCTAAAGCAAAACTCAGTCTTAATTATCTGCACCTACGACAAGCTAAACACATGATGATTTTCTGGAGTTACTGTATATCACAATCCAAAACCCTTCACAAAGACCTTTAATTACGATCATTATTACTTATTTGATTACGATCATAGGTTTCATTCAAAATACCTGGTGCCCTCTTCTCATTACAACGATTGTATTTTCTCACCTGTTGGAGCCTGCCCTTCAGCAGAAATCTTGGAAGCGACCCAAGAGCTAGTGAAAAGCCACAACGAATCATTTCCTCTGTGTTTTGAATTTCTGAAACGTACTGGGTCACCAGCTCATCTAGAAAAAAATACAACTGCAGATTGAAAAGCAGCCACCACATCGTTATTATTACTTATTTGGCTAACCAAAAAATAAAATAGGAAAAAACATTACACAAACAGAAAAGCTACAGAACTTTATGATTCATTAAACTAAAATGCACAACACCTTCAATTCCTACCTTAGAGAAAAGAATAGAAAAGGTAAAATACTCCTGCTAAATGAATGAATTCTCATTTTCTAAATGCAAGGTCAAATTTTTACATAGACTAACTCTAGTCTTTCAGAGAGAGAAAATACAAAATTCTCAGCTTTAAAAATGCTATCATTTCTTGAAGTTCAAACAATAAGTCCAAGCATGAATTTCAGTGCAAACACAGGCAAACAAATTGTCTTGTATTTGCAGGTCCTCAGTTTCTATAACGAGACAAGTTAGGAGAGAAATGTCTCTGGATTTGTCAGCTATTCAACCTGTTCTCACCCCCCAGATATCTTAATTAGACTGAGGATTTCTGTATACAGAAACACACACACACCCTGCACAGATCACACCTAAGCAATGAGATCAGTTCATGTTACTTTATTTATAGAGAGACAAAAATAAAGTTGTGCTTTTTACAGAAGACAGTTCAAAACGTCAACCTGCTACACTCAGGTTCTCTGAACTGTTACATGACAAAATAGGGACGACGGCTCTGCGAACGGTAGCGCAGGGGAAAGGAACCCGAATAAACTGAACTGTGCAAGAAAAAAAAAGGAGGATCAGTGAGAGGGTAAAGCAATATTAAGAACAAAATGAGGATGAATTTTAAAAAATTAAGAGTCAGGAATCTCTTTATCTCCATGTTTCTACTGCCTTTCCTTCAAACTGCTGTAGCAAACACTAAGAGGAAAGAAACTCCGTGTGTCAAAAGCATGTTCCTTACAGTAGACTTCAGCAAAGACTTAACAGACAATTCTTCATCTAGCAGATTTTTTCAGCTACTGTACTAAACTCTTCTCTTAAATGCAGAGAAAAACAGAATACTCCAGAAATACCTCTAAGAACAACTGAAATCACTGTAATAAACACGACTCTGGAGCAAAAAAGAAAAAGGTTATCTCAATAATTCACTTTACTGAATATGCACTTTTTAATCCTTAAAAGGAACAAAGGAATCAGACACTGAAGATTACATAATTGTGCCATTGCTTACTGTCATCTAAGATTTACATGCTTAAGCAATATTTGCTAGAGGAAGAAAGACCAGTTACCATAAGAAACTACACTTTAATCATAACTCATGACATTTTTTTTTGATCCCTATGCAATCAACAGGCCTCAACTAGTTCCTCAGACATCAGGGAACTAGTTCTCTGTCCAGAGGTTAGCAATACCTTCACGCAGGCACATCTATTATTTAAAATCTTCCAAACCACTGGAGCGTAAGATAGAGTCTTGAGGCCATAGGAAGATGCAATGCTTGCTCAGACAGTGCAATGTTCCTAGACAGTAAGATTGCTGCAGTGTTTCCATAACTGATGTAAATTTAAGATTGGAATTTCAGCAACATGACAGAAAATTAAGATGTGACAGCTAGCAAACAAGCAACTCTAATGATAACCGCTTACTAATCACGCTACCTGGGGTAATGCAAATGTGTCTATTTTCTTAAAAGTCCTGAGCTTCATAAAACAACGTAGCCTATGAAGTGTCTACAATATTAATCAACACATAGGGAAAGAACAGTAGACGAAAGCTATCAAAACCAAAAAAGAACAACAGAGGCAAATGGTTTTTTTTTTTGTTTGCCTTAATATCATTTCACCCGTTCCCGTGCCGCCCATGAGAAAATTAGGCACACAATAATAATCTGTATGAAGGGAAGGGCTTCCCCCCCCCTCTTTTTTTTTTGAACAAAAATAAAGATGTCCAGCAGTATGTAAAAGACTTAAAAATCAAGACAGGCTGCCTCTATGCATCAGCCATAATTTCTTGGGGGCAGGGACTGCATATTACTGGATATACGGTAGGTATCTAGTTCACTCTGGGAACTACCATAATGGAAATAAATTATAAAGTACGCCATTACATACATGATTTAGGAATGGCAAAATACAGGAAAATACATCATTATTTTGTAAAGGGCATGTAATTTCACTGTCTTAGTTAAATACAAGAACATAAATGTTATTCACCTTGAAATATCTAATCTGCATAATCCAGTAATCAGTCTCTGAGGGACACTATACAATTTGATACTTGAAAGAAAGGAAGGTACAAGAAAGCCAGTATAAAACAGATGTTAATTCATCTGCCCCTGACAGAAGCTTAAGTCTACTCCCATTACACTGATCTAAATCCCAAATGATGAATATTCATATCTACATTCACAAGAACTCTGTGTACCTTTGCTATCTTTCTTTTGTTATCCCTCACCTATTCTTCTTCTTGAAGTCAACCATGGTCTCTGGCATACGCATCTACAGTCTATTGAAATATCATGTGAAAGTCTCTCACTTCATTAAAATTTAGAATTTACCACCAAAACATTTGTTTTGTTTCTTTGTTTTACAGTAGGGAATAGAAAAGCACTGTTTTTTCTAACAGATTTATACCGTTACCTTGTATTCACCTCCAGTCTAAAATAAATAGATCCGAGACATTTCCTAGACTTTCAATTGGTTTTAACACTTTTTTCTGAAGCGTTTTAAAGTCCATTAAAGGTACAGCGATGTCTGCGTTTCTCCCCACCTCCGTTCTATCCCATTCCTCCAAAGTGCAAGTTAGGTCCAGCCCATGATTCAAACATGAATCATTACCTTGTAGAGCTGGATCAGCTTCTCCCTGTTCATTGACGTAATATTCATTGCACAGAGCAGCCAGTGCGGAGACTGCAGATTCCTGAAAGAAAGGCAAAACTGTGAACTTGATATATTTTCTAAGGTCATACTTTACGGCAACTGTGCTCAGAGTTGGGAACAACAAAAAGGTTAAGGAAAAAAAGAGTTTTTTTTTTTTTTTAAATCATTCCCTTCAGCAATTTTTTCCTAATACTGATTTAAGAAAGGTTGAGCAGGAAATCTACATAAGAACAAAACAGATTCTATGTTTATTCTTTAAAAAGTACAAACAAGCTAAATTAAGTTATTAGTAATGTTTTAAATATTATCAGCTGTATTTTCAGTACAGTTGAAAGATGTCCAGGATGACATAGTATTATGAAATACAGACGTCGTTATTTTGTCTTTAATATACTGATGCCAGATATCTGATAAGAAACAAACTCTGTTTTTCCGGAGAGCTATGTAAAGCAAACACAGAAGAAATACTTGGACTGAAGGTTATAAACAAAAAAACAAAATATCCAGCACCATAGTACTGTTGTCCGAATCAGTTTAGAAAGGGATCAAAGGCTGTGCAACATTCCAGAACCTCCTAATCTTTAGATTGGTTTCTGTCACCAATATAGAACATAAAACTAATAAAATCTGTTTCGGGAAGCATATAACAAGTTTTCTGATAAAATGCATAGTTGAATTATACTTTTCAGCTGATAATAAAATGTTGACCCAACCTATAATAAGCTTGAGAGCACACAAAAAGAAAACTTTACACTGTTCGCTGCACACTGGTAACAATGACACTTTTTAATACTCATGTTCTCAGGGTACAAGAAATCTTAGCTGAAAGCACAGGAGTCTAGGACAGTCTCCTAATTCTACCCTGAAGGGATCCTCAGGCTTGTTCTCTATGCAAAATCAGGGACTTGAAAGAAAACTAGTATTCGTTTAAATACCATTCTAAGTACCGCAGGCATTACAGCAGCAAAATGTATGGAATTATCACTGTAGATGCCTCGCTAAAGAGAATGGCTTTCACCTTAAACGCATGAAGTTACGTTCTAGGAAGAGAGTTACGTTACGTCGGGGAAAAAAAGGTGACTTTTCAATGCCTCAAGCGCCGCCTTTAAAATTATATCTCTCTAAAATAGATATGAATCAAGTGAGAATTGACACGTACTAAACATACCTTGCTTGATGTTAATTAACATTAACCGAACAGGTCAAAGTTCTCTAAAGTCTGTAATTAATTTTCTTAAGCTAGGTTTAGAAGTTCCAGTTATCAGACATACAAACTCTTTGGATAAATCTCTAATAACGATGGATAACTCCAAGAATTCAAATTTCCACTTTTAAATGCTCCTCAGTAATTTGGATACATTCTAGTCTTCTCTGACTCCAGAGAAAAGTTTTAAAAGACGAGCTACCAGACACTTACAATGGCTTTTTATTTTACGCTAAGAAACAAACAAAATGAATATAGCGTATTACATTCAAATTTTCTCTGTGATGGCTAGAAGCTGTAACAGGGCAGACAAAAATCGTCTTTCTAATTTGGGATAGCCTTGAAGAGTGCAGAGTCACACTTACATGATATTACTCAGGAAAATTAAGGCATATAACGGGAGGTGTAGAGACCATGCACATAAATAACGCGGAAACTATCCATAAATGGATTTAATGTTCCAAATTAGAGTAGCTTGAGATCACAGTAGAAGGATTAAGCATTTACCACATATGTCAATGGAAAGATATTTAAGCATACGGTCATCAGTAACGCTGGTTGATTCGCACCGATTTTCTCACTCTGGCATCATCCAGAGGTTTTTTTTTAATTCTTCTCACAAAAATGCTCTGAAACCACTCAAACATACCCAATCAACATATTACAGATACATATACAGTATTACACTAGACTTCCTTAATATTAAAAAGGGGAGACTAAAACAGGCACAATCCGTGGTCCTTTTTTTGAGAAAGGAAGGCAAAGAGTTAAAATCCTGCTAATTATATAAAAACTTACTTAAGAATAGTTACTTAACAATCATAACAATTGTAAGAATTGCAGTAATACATCAGGCAAGCCAAAAGTACAGACCAACACAGAAGAAAAACATCATATCAATGTAACCACTTGGCAGAGAGCGAGCGGCTTTCAGCTCGAAGCAACCATCGGCAGTTACCACTGCCAGTCCCTTGTCAAAGCCAGCGACCATCAGTTTACTGCGTCCTAATACAAACACGAGAATTACCTTGATGATATCAAATGTTTAAGTATTAAACAGAAAGGTCCTTTTGAATTTGGAGAATTAAAGGTGGGGAACGGGGAAAGGGACGGTGGAAAGGGAAAAACCCTTTTTACCAGTCTAAGAAACGAACATTCAAGAATTGATCAGACTCCATGGGAAAAAAAAAAACACCAATAGAAACCAAAAATATTTCTAATTCTGTATTTAATACGATTACATGTAGAAAGAAGAGCTACTGTACCTTTATATGCTGTCGCACATTGCTTGAAATGAGAGGGAGACTTCTTAGACTGTCATTTATTAGCCACTGCCAGCCACCTGAAATCGTAAAGAATACGCTTGGCTTTACTGTTCTTATACTTTCTAAGCTTCGACATTCTCTCTTTTATTTTACAATGACAAGCAATAACACATATATAACTATTTCCTTTTTTTCCCTCAAAATAAACAAACAAAGTCATGAATCTCAACCAGCGTAGCTATTATGCTTCTATTTACACAGTACCCTGCCTAAAACACTGATTCTGACAATGTTCAAAACTTCACAGGGAAAAAAAAAAATCCAGTAATTTAATAAACTGCTACAAAACAAATCTTCAAACAACATTACCATCTGCTGCAGTATTTGTGCATCTTTTTGACAGCGGTCAGGCTACCCAACCTTGTTCATCTTTACTGTTTCTTTGAAAAACATAATCTGTTAATATTTTATCTTAACGAACAACTATTAAGATAATGGAAGGTTATTTAAAATATCACATACCGATTACTGGATCCCCTCTAAATGGCATTTTTGATAGTGACAACTTTTCAATTAAAGCGCAGACTGTAAGAAAATAAATTTGGTAACTGGACAAATACAGAAAATGATAAGTTGCAGCCAATTTTGAAGACAGTCATCCCAAATTATATTAGCATTAATTTTACATTGAAAAAAAGTTGCAAATAGAAATCCAAATTATGTGAAAGAAGAAATTAACACACAACTACACTTGTAATTCTTATATCCAAAAAAGCTACCCAGCTGTTCTCTGGCATGAAGTAGTCCCATCATTCGATCATTCGTGCAAATCCATTGCGTCGTGGTATTTTTTCCTCCCAGACATTTAAGGTGCATGCATTGGTCATCCTTCTGTTCCCTATGCTAGTCTGTAAAGACTGTGGTTTACAGTCTATGATACTACAGCTGTCAATACTACAGTCACTAAAAACCTACTGTAATATTTGGAAGGTTTTCCTACTTCTTATCAGCATTTCTTGGACCTTCAAGGAGTGGCATCTGTTCACCGCACAGAGCTAGGAGCTATATAAGTGGATACAGCTTTACTTCATCTGATACTCAGAATATGTGAAAATGTCATTTTAATTATTAAGTCTTTATTATTTTAAACCTATACATTTATAAATTATTTCTAAGCTTATAGAAACATTTTCAGAACAACATTTTTTTTTAGCGTTTCAAGGCTGTTTTGGGGAATAGATATTAACATAATAAACACTGCAAACTTTCCCTATACAATAGATTGAATGCATTAATCAAATGAAAACTTAGCATGAAGCAAATACGCTTTCTTTCACCTACTGATGATCAGTTCAAACAAAACACAGATCAAAATACATCCATACTCATTATTTGACGGCTTTGCTGTTTGGGGAAGGAGGCTTGGTGGGGAGGAGGCAGAGGACAGAGTAAGTTACTCCACAATGCCACCTTTCTGTTTTCCTCTCCTCCCACAACCTAATCTCTGAATCTTACTCCAGGCTCTGTACACAGTTCCTTTTCTTCTTCATTTACAATCAACTTACTGGCCTCCAAATCTACTCTTGAATCCAGTCCTCACTAGGGTAATGTCACACAATTAGGCTCCCTGTGCTCCAACTCTCTGTGCAATATTGTATGCCAGACTCTTTGTTCTAATATTTCTTCGCAGACGGTTAAGTATAACGTGCCTAAAACCAAGTTTCTTAGGTCTCCTCCTTAGCTCTTTATCCTTCTTTTATGCTCTGTTGTGGTTGAGAACATCGTCTTCATTAGACATGCATGCAATCTGTGGAACATACTCAGTTCTTCTCTTACTCCACCTACACATCTATATCATGCCAAAGTACTGTCATTTTTACTCCTCCAATACTATGAAACATTCAGCTGCTTAACAGCTAAAACATATAGTAGCACGTAGTTGCAGTTGCCTATTATTGCAGCCTACATTCCTATTTCACATGTCTGTAAACTCATTCACAGATGGCAGATGCCCCCTTGCCTGCTCCCACCTGTCATCTGATCCCCTTTCCATCTTCGTACTGAAATTCCTTTACCCATTAAGTTTGGATGACTTGCTTCACATCTGCAAAGTCAGTATCTAGCATCTCTTCCATTCCCTGCCCAACACTTCCTTTACTCAGCCCGCGAGCAGGAAGCTAAAGTTGGCATCATTTCCTTATCTAGCCAGGCTACATACTTCTCCTTGTGATGCCCTTCCTTTTTATAGTGCTTCTGCATGCAACGATCTCCCAAATCCAGGTGAACAACCCATCACCCTTTTTTTCACGTAACCCCCTCCACAAACGCTTACTGCTATTTATACAGCCTTAGTTCTTCAACTTTGTGCACGTATGTATTATGACAAAATCATTAGTTACACGATGATGTTTGTCTTAGTGGACAGACTGAATCTCTTCTGGAGAGGAACCAGAGCAAATCTACAAAGAAGGTCAATTCAACCCAGAAGAAAGCTCATTCTGAGCACCAACTGAAGGAAAGAACGCATGACAAAAAGCAAGAACTATCTGCAAGCTCTAACACAAACTGGGTAGATTGCAACTGAGCTGGCAAACAAACATCCTAGTGTTTCTCGTTTTCAAATTTTGTATTCTTTTAATTACTGCACTCTATTGATGCATCCAATACAATGTATTCAAAACAAATTGAAAAAAAGTAAACAGAAGTAATTCATTACTGCAGATTTGTTGCTTTCACACCACAGTTGTGATACTCACCGGCTGGTCTCATTAGTTCTCCACCTAAACCCCTGAAAAGCAGAAACAGAGCTTTCAGAGAATTAGCTACCACATGCAACCCGAGTGGATTGCCTACCAGGAAAAAAGACTCCCAAACATTTTGAAATTAAAGCAGACCACAAAAGACAATCAATGCCTTCAGTTTTGTATTTGACCAACTCTAAAATACTTCTTCTTAAATCAACTGCTTCAGCATGATGGATACAAAAACCTTTCTGATTATTTAACTTTCCTTATCCAAAGAACGCAGACCCAATCTTTCTAATATTTATGTGGAAAAATAAAAGACCATCAAGTCCATTCTTCTTTTCATTTGCTCTAAAAGCATCCCAGATCTGTGGAGCTTGCCACAGGACTTTTCAGTCATACAACCTCTACGAGCTTCCGACCTTCACAACTGAAGAGCAATTACATGCAATGTTTTTTAAAACAAACAAAAAAAAAAACTTTGTGTTTGGGACATTACATAGAAACAAAACGAGCACTGGTTTACGTCTCTGGCAAAGTTCCTCAACCTTCTCCTTTTACTTTCTCCTCTCTTCTTAAAGCCACCCGACAGGTTATTTGGCACTCATGGGCACAACAAGGAAGGGGGTGAAAACAGCCAACACATCAGAAAGGGGACAGAAACAAACGGCCTAGGATGGTAAAGATCCTCCTGAGACGAATGTGTGTTACATAGGAATGATCTCAACAGCTCCAGCCCAGAATCCTCTCTGAACACTGATCTGGCCATGGACAGCTCTAGGAGGAAGAAGCTTGAGCTGGACAGGAAGCAGGGAGAGGCATCCTGGAAATTACAGGGCCTGTTTCCGTTCCTTCTCCTCTCATGTCTCTGGGCAGAGAGACATCTCCTTGCACCACCGAGCAATGCCCATGACGCCGTGGATATCCCCAGGGCGCACTGACCATTGCTTGGGGTGTTCTGCTCAGTGTCACCTTCTGTGGCGTAATTTTTCCATTTTTGAACCTTTGACCCTTTGGATATTTCCTCCCTCAGCTCCTTACTCCCATCTCCCTTCACTTCAGCTGGAATGTTTCCTCCCCGAGGTGCGCCAAACCCTTAATCACCTGTTTGTATGGCCAGGCTCTGGCAGAAACTCCCAGCAAGGGGGAGGAACAACAAAGGCGTTTTTGTTAATTTGCTTGGGGTTTTTTTAAACCTTTTCTTCCCTCCTTCCCCACAATCAAATTAGTAGCTGCGCTCACAAGGCGAAGTTAGCAGCCCTCACAACTCTTAGAACTTTGTTCTCCAATTTATCCTTTTATATGAGCTTCAAACACCGAAACATTTTAAACAAGTTTTTCCATTTCATACAAGAAGGTGCATCCTCTTACACACATTAAGTTTTTGGCTGCTCAACGTTTTCATTGGTTTTCCAGTTAATACAGAGGTGCCAACTCCACAATATTCTCATTAGCCATGGATCAGCAGCTCCTTTAATTGGGAAACTTCAGCTTTCGACAATCACTATATTAAGCTCTACGCAATAATCGACAGTCTCAGTTTATCATCATAGGAAGCAAGTGCAGATTCCACATCCCCGTGCTGATAAGCTCTTTGTATTATCTGCCCCACCTTCCTGCCAGGTTGTCTGCTCTCCAGCTTCTACAACATTTAAATGAGAAAACAAAGAAGTGATGCAAGGAGTCGAGACAGTGGCAAAAACAGACAAATGATGGGGCAAGGCTTGCTTCCTCTTCCAACTTTGCTTTCCCTTCATTTTGTCCTCACCCATTTCTTGCCTTTTGTCTGTTGTCTTACTGCAAAGGAGTATAAAATAATGATCCTGCGAATTTGTCTGGTGCGCAACAGACTCTGCTGATGCAAGGATTCAGATACGGACTTCTGTTCAAACTACAAAGCGAGAACTGAGTCATAAAGGCTTCTCTTCTCCACTGCTTCACACTGCCAATAAGGAAGTCAGGCCACTTATACTCTTAGGTTAATAACTTGACAGCTATCCCTTCCTTTGGCATTACATCAACTCAAATTAATTTCAGAGTTTAGAGCTGCTCTCAAGACTGTTGTCCCTGTGGAAGAATGAAGATTGGGGACAGTGATTTGCATAGTAAGGTTTCCACATAACGCAAAAAGTACAATCAAGCCTCTTTTTGAAGGCACTACAATACTGTGTGGTCTTACTCTACAAAACTTTTCAAGTTATTTCTTGCCTAGACATCACAGTATGTCTGTCGATATAGCTCAATTTTTTTTCCCTTTCCGCAGCGCGTACATATTTCAGTTGTAAGAACTGAGAATTGTATCACAGCTCTAGATCTTTCCTTGGTCAGTGTTGCGTTTGTCAAACACGATGCTCATTTCCTATCAACTTTATCTCCCTCTGCTGTATTTCTCTAAATTAAAAAGATACGGATCTACCTAATGCAGAGATTTTGAATTCTGCTGTACAGTCGGAATTCTCTTTTTTCTTCCAAAGACATATCCACAAGTTACATCACACTCTCAGATGTACCTATTTCGAGGCTTAATTACTAATCTGTAAGTTGACTGATGCAGTGCCCAGGTTCCAGTAGCTCCTAGCTTTCCTCCCCATGTGCACTTTCCCAGCAAAGCTTCTCTCTTAGTAACTTCTTAGGATGAGTTACATCTTATTTGTGGAAAATACAATCAGAATATGGCTGCAGACCTAAGAAAATCAGCATCCATTTTGAAATTATGTAGGCCTGAATTAGAACCAACTACAATACTGTTTTCAGTTCATATAAGAGTTCAAGGTACTTTCATACTACAAAGCATTATTTTGCCACAAAGCTGAGCAATGGCTCATCCACAAAACAGTAGTAAATGTTTCATAGTACTCTCTTTATAAATGGCCTTCCTTCTCCATTCCAAAAGATTTCATTACTCTGTTCAGACTTTTAAAGCTGCCCTGAGTATAAAATACAGCACCACAATCCAAATGTCAGTTGAAAGAAAGAAAGAAAGAAAGATAGATAGATAGATAGATAGATAGCTGCATGTCATTTAGAACAAACTCTTTAGAACATATTTCAGCATGGATCACCAGTGTTACTAGATGCAAATAATAATTTACACTTGGAAGAACTGTAAAGATGGACTTGGTTGCAAGGCTAGAATCACTCTCTGACCAAGTTTATATGCCTAAAAAAAATTCTTTTACACAGAGGACTACCGAGAAACACATTTGCCCTGAAACCATCAAGATTTGTTGCAACCTTAAAGGTCTTTGAAATGAGAGAACCTTATCCTTCGCCTAGTACCTGTTGATACCTACGGGCTGCCTTACTCTTTTGGAAAAGTTGAAACTTGGAAGATGACAGTCCAACTTAAATTAGCTACTCCACTACAAATCTAAAATTGCTCCTCACATAGCTGACCACGTAAAAACACGGGGCCAGTCTCTCCATACATTACGAGAATGAGATCAGAGCAAAACTCAGCATGCAGCACATTGCACCAACTGAATCATCAGGTGTGGGAGTTGCCAACAAACACTGTGCATCCTCTCACGTTAAGCTCTGATGCGAAGCCTGAAGGCCCAATAAACAGAGTATTTGCTGAAACACAGAAGTGCAATGCAACTACATGGAAAAAACCCAGCATTTCTATCTGCAGTGCCTTCATATCCAACCCTAAAGAACTTCATTAGCCTATTCCACATATTAAGACTTATATTATCAGATTCAGGACTACAAGAAAGGAGAAACAAAGTTTTGAATATCTATTCAGCTGAATATTCTCTTAAGAATCTTCTATCAAATGATGCATTTTAAAGAACGTTAACAGAACTACTATTAAGAACTGGGACAAAAGAAAGATATACTAACAGCACTGCTTCAGTGGAAGCACAATATAAATCAGGCTGACCTGATTTGTTTTAGAGCAAATACAAAATAGCTCAATTTTTATAATTCTGTAAAATTCTACACAAGGCACAATGGACAAATACTCTGCTTAAGTGGCATGGCTTTACTGACTTATTATAATTAGTGGCCATTTAATATAGAAACTGAGGCCCACATTACAATATGCAGCTACAAGTGCACATGCAAATGGTTCAACAAACCAGCTCCTCAAGACAAACTAGTCATCAAACGTGTCAGAAGCAGAACTAATGGAACTAATGGAAGGAAGTACATACTGGATGTGCCTGGACCTGCATTCTCCTTTTTCAGCACACTATGGTAAACCCGGAAAAACGCTTATACAGGAAGACAGAAAGCTACCAACATTTTTTAGAAGTGTTAATACAGTAGAGGACAGGAGTTTCTACGATTAGCATAGACAAATTTGACTGCTGGAAATACACTTAAAACCGAGAGACTGTAACTCAACACTTGGACTGCATACTGCCTGAAGGATACTTCACATCCATCACTCAAAATAAGGTGAAAGATAGATTTACAGAAGCTGCCACACAAAGCAAGATAGTTAAATGAAGGTCTCCATTAAAGCATTATGGCTTTTCTCTTTGGATTTTATGTACTTATGTATTTAAAGGAATCCTAAGAGTTTCGTAACTGAGACGTTCACAGACCATTTTACAGCTTAAAATTTATAAATTACAACTTCTAAAAGTCTCAGAATTTTTATACTTTACTTCCACTTCCCTTTCTAGAGGTGAAGCACTTTATGAAAAGAGCTTGATCAACATATTAAGATCCGTTTGGTCTAGAGAAAGATAGCTATTTTATTGTCACAAGTGAAAGCAAAACATCTAATAAACCTTTCAGATATGTGGCCAGAAGCCTTTTTATCTCAGTAGCTTAGACACACAAATAGAACATACAGGTTTTCAACACTTCTATAAGACGTTGCACTGAAAATTCCCGGTAGCAATTTCTCAAATGGAAATCTTTGGAATATTATGTGCAATAATTACTCATCACGAAACACGTTTGGCTTGTTTCACTAAGTGCTTGCCCAGCAATACTCAAATTGCAGGCTTGTTTTTATAACCTAGTTTATTTTTCTTGTCCAACTTTAAAATATTCTATGCATACCAATATTTTACGCATACCAATATTTTAAAATATGGATTATAGTAGACATCTCTGTCTCAGCCTAAGTATTAGAGTAAACACCAGTGAATCAGTTTTGCTTGGAGTTGAATTAGAAGTCTTATCTAGGATGAAAATATTCCTGTAGGCATCTTATAAATACCATTAAGTGCAAGAAGTGCACATTATGACAAAAATAAATTACACCCAAGCTCCACCCTGACATTAAAGAATTTATGGGAGCCAAGACAACCACCCACAAAGACACTAATATACAGTATCAGCATTAAAACTAAATACCAGTGGAAGCTAACTTTCAAATCACAGTTCCACATCTGTAGGTACAACCCTTAAAAAGTAAAGGTTACAATTTTTTCAGAAGGTTTCAGGACACAAGAACTCACATAAAAAATTCAAGTACAATGAATAACTACACAAAAAACTACTTAAGACTGTACTGCTTTCAGATACAGGATGTGCAAAGAAGTCAACTAGATAACTACTCAAAAGCTCTAGGAGTTTGTCAGCTAGAGTCAAAAATACTCGTACACTTACATAGTCATCTAGGAATACAAGTCACTGATTATGCTTTGATTTCCTTAAGTTTGGGAATAAACCCTGAAGTTACATACCAGTGTTAATTCGTATTTACTTAACAGTTACTTAAGGTAAGCTCCTTTTACTTCCTGGAAGCTTCAATAAATAGGAAATGAATAACAACTCAGGAAAAACTCATTTACATTTTCTTTGGCCGAAGAATTGAAAAACCATACTGAACTACTTGTAATACTTCTGGCCTAATCATTACAAAGGATGAAGAAAGCAAGTACATAACTTAGCTAGAAGCTCTTTTTCTTTCTTTCTTTTCATTTCCTTTTTTTTCTTTTCTCTCAATTTTTGGACACATTAACTTATTAGTTACAGGTCAATTCTATAGACCAACCTGAACCATACAACTACTACAGTACGAGTGAATAATGGGAAAGAAATCCATTGCACATTACTCAAGTTGTGGATTAGTGAGCATACTCTATTTCACATTCTCTCCTTTCTTTAACTGTCTCCTTCACAATCTTGGGACCTGTACTTACCACTTTCTTATTAATCTAACATGCCTCTAAGTCCCACTCTCTAAACACCACAACGGCTGCTGCTGAAGACAACATCAGTTTCTGCACTAGATGGACAAAGCCAAAGGAATGCACGTGCTTCCACTCTGATGAACTGTGAGAGACGACAGTCTAGGGTAGGTTTAACTAATTTGTACAGGCCAAAAAAAATCCCCAGATGCTACCGTTTTCGTTATTTCTACGTGATACTTTCATTATGCAAAGTAACTTTTGAGTCCATCTCCTTACCTGTACAACTGACGACTGCAAAGCTGTAAAAGCAAAACAAAACCAAAAAACCTAAAATTAATCAAGTTTTTTCAAAAAAGTATTTTCATTTTCCTCCTCACATGCAATGTTTATATACTGTGTGCTATGCAACAAATAGGATTATTTTAAAAATAGTAAAATTTCTCAAAGGAGAAAACTTAAAAAAAAAAAAAAAGTACACTGTTCTGTGAATCAATTACTGCCAATAAGATGTAAAAACTCTAAAGACCCATTTGAATTTTATGTTCAAAGTAAATCAGTAAAACACATTCAGAAGGCACTCATTTTTATTTCAAAGCCTAGCTGTTCCTGCATGTACACTAGAAGCTAGTTCTGCTTTTTAAAATACATTTGCTTTCCTTGTTGACCCTCTTTAAAAGATAATACACTGTATTAATTGAAAACTGAAAATAACATTGTTAGCTGCAGATTAAACAGAAAAAACTTCAAAAAAGTTCAAATGTGACTGAAAAATACTATCTCATTGTTAACGTTATTGTATACATCACAGATTATAGAACTTCACTGTAGTGAATACTGCAAAAAGATTTTTTTTAAAAAAAGAGTTTAACTCAAAACTTTGCAAATTAATTGTAAGAAGAGACAACAGCAAAAACTAGATGGGATCATAAGAAATTAGAGTCACTGTAACAGTATAGATATTGCTAATCAAACTTTTGGGATTGAGGGACCACAGGTACTACAGAAAATGAGTAGGAGCCTCAACACGGAAGTAATGCCTATTTGATATGGTGACGAAATAGGAGCCAGAAGAAAAAGAAAATAAATAGATAAATAAAGCGTAGGATGATTTGATCAGAGTGACAAGCCAGGCAAAATTATCTCTGTAGAAGCATTTAAAATCGCTAGGAGCAAGACAAGACTCCATTTGTCCTGCCTAGAGAAAACGACACGACATTAATTGAAACAGAGAGTATGAAATTAAAGCTCTGGGGACAGGTAAATTATGGATGCAATGACTCAGCAACAAGATTGCACTAAAAAAAAGTAAAAAAGAATAGAAAGGACAGAGGGTGAAAGGACTCAGTAGGAGCTCTCTCTTGAGCCTGGTCACCTTAAGATAATAGGCGCATATCTATCTCCAAGGCCAATACATGCTTACATAGGTGCAGAAAGGAAGGACAAGAAGGGAAAAACAACAACAAAAAAATCCACACAGGCCTTCAGGAGAAGCGTAACTGACAACATCAGAGAAAGGGCCTTAGCTAAGAAGTTGACAGAACAGAAAAGGAGCAAACACAAACCTAGAGTGGGGTAAGACCCATGGTCAAGGACATCTATCAGACAGACATTCTGCTGCAGCGTGTGACCAAATCCATATCTGCAAAATTGTCTACTTTTTGGGGCGGGGGAAAGGAGGAGGGTGGAAAGCAACAACTCTACTAATTTTAAACACTTGTTTAAAGAATAATACAGCATACCAGGTTACATGATATATTTATAGTCGATACAAACCTCTTGATGGATTTGCTTAAGTCCCTCCAGTGATTTGTCACTGAAATAATGTGTAATAGATCTGAAAAGGTATACAACATTTGTAAGAGCAATTTCCTAATGATTTTCTACAATTCTGACAAATAATTTTTCCTCCATGACTTTATTGTACTTTCAAACAGAAAAACAGCCATGTGAATCCAGATTATTATCAACAGAAATATGCAATATTTAATTTTAAAAATTCCAGGAAATACAATACCAACACAAGTTCTTTCCACAGCATCTAGCAAACTCGGTCTTAAAGGACTATAAAAAAAGATTATTGTCCATCTTTCCTTTCTAAATAAAATTACAAGCAATAATACACCAATAACCCTTCTCAGTTCATTTATATTTTTCAACTCCAATATTTCTGTGTTTTTCCCTCAATTTCAAGTAGCATTTCCTAGTACTGAAAAAGCATCCTCTTCCTCCAATTTTTCAACTTAGCTCATAAGCACAAAAGATATTACTTGCTTGAATAAAGAACTCTAATATTAAAACAAATTCTATTGATAGACACTGCTGGCAAATACACTTCCTATCTGTGATAATGAAAGACATAAAAATCAGTATGCACATTTGATATCTATTACTTGAATTCACCTCTGTATATTTAGCTTGCACAAGAAACGACAAAATTAAATTAGATGTGACCATTTCAGATTTTTTCGTACCACTGCATTAGAACATTCTCCAAAGTAAAACAAAAAAAAGGCTACTCAGGGAGTAGTCTTCCAAGCTTTAGAAGAAAAATGACCCAGCTAAGCCTGATTTTTAAAATATATTTGTTTAGTGTGTGTGTGTATACATATGTATGTAAATATATATATGAAATCTGCAGAACTATGTTTATTTTCAGTATTTATTGCACTCCAGGATCTTACTCTCCACTGCCTTGCCCCTACAGAGCTATTCATCCCTATGCATGTCAAACTAGTATGATAGTCTACTACTTATCTAACTACTTATCTCCAAAATCTAATTTTGTAATACAATTTTCAACCATTTTTCACAGATGTAAGGACCACTCACAAGGAGCAAGAGGTAAACAATTCATTTCTTTAATTGGAACATAATCAAAGATATCTCTAAATAATTTTGTCAATCACTCTGGATACATCACCTAAATGTACCTATATACATACATACCTATATATACACATACACATCCATATATTCACACACAGCCCTATACATACAAGCACACACCCATATATACATATTTATGCAAATATATACATATGCATGTATATACATGCGTGTATATATATGGACCAGAATTCAACAGCAGTAAGTACATCGGCCCAACTTCACTAGCCATACAAGGAACCGTCCCTCTTACACTGAGGAAGAAAGACTGTCCCCTTACCAGAAGGAGGGCATGCTATTTGGGGTTTAATCTTTACTTAAATGATATATTTGAATTCTTTTCTGGGTAAGGCAACAAATAACCTCACTTTCCTGATGACTCGAGTTTAGATCGGAAGTATGCAACATTACCAAGTAAAATTGGAAGGGCTGGCATTACCGATCAAAACGAAACAGAAATTCAATGGAAAAGAAGTTGAGAGATTTCCGTAATTATATTAACTAAGCTTTCAACAGGTCATACACGGAAAGAAAACGTACAGTTGAGATAATCTTGCATTTATACCTGTTATTCTCTTCTGCTAGTTTACACAACGCATGGGTGATCTCAGCACAGGCAAGAATTGCCCCATGGCGTGTGTGCAGATCTGTGCCCACTGATAAAGGTAGCAATCTTGGCAAAACTGAAAGACATTAATTTATTTTATTTTATTTTTATTTTTTAAATAAAGCACACTGACAGATCACAGTTCTACATGTAAACATGTCTGCCTAGAAACAACAAGGGAAAACCATTTCTAGAAAGTCAGCTTTCTCAATGTTACCTTAGAAGGATGTAAAGCAGTAATATATCCAGGCCATCATCTCAAAAACCCAGTTTTAAAAATACAAGTAAATCCTGTCAAACCATACTAAACCAAACCAAGATTTTTTTGTTCTCACAACTAGTACCCTGTTTGGAGTAAATTAAATTGCAAGCTTGCCAGGAGCTTGCTAATAGCTCTTGCTAGGCACTGGGTTGTCTGAGCAGCAGGGGAAATGAGGCTAGTAAGACACTTCCCTGGAAATTGCCACCCTCCTAGTCAAGTGGGCCAAGCAAGGGATTTGGAATTCATATTAGGAAGCATTTGATTACCCACAGAACAGTCAAAAAGGAATTCTTCTGCAGATGTCAGACTGGACAAGACAAAACAGATCCCCCACCACCACCACATCAACGTCACAACAACAAAACAAAGCCAGGAATTTGATGGCTAGCATCACTGAATTGTTGCAACAGAACTATACCCATTTATTCTTATCGCAACTGGTACGATCCAATGTAGCCAGATAACTACCAGTCCTTAGAGAAAACATACGTGGCACTATGCTTATCATATTGCATAAAATATGGAAACTGTCAGAGTTACTACACTGTATTGGGTTGTGGGGGAAATCTTAATTTTTAATCAAGTCATGGTGCATGTTTATGCCTTCTTTCTCAAATCATCTTCATAACACAAGTTAGAATCCTTGATACGGCATGCTATGCAGAGCCTGCATTTTTTACCTACCCACGTTCGCCATGTATTCAGGAGCCCGCGGAGTAAGGTTATGTAGCGCCTTGGTTGAAAGCTCTCGAATAACACTAAAGATGTAAAAAGGCATGTTAGGATTTTTTTTGGTTAGTAATTTTATATAATTATAGTAGAACTCATGTATTAAAAATATAACATTAGGAAGGGACTATTGTCCATAATGAGACTAAACACCCCAGCATTATGAAAAAATACAGTATTCTCTGTTAATCTTGCCCTTCTCCCTCCAAAAAAAAAAAAAAAAAAAAGCCAACAAAAGCAAAGAGCAGACCAGAGAGCCTACAGCTAGCTTTTGGCTACATGAATAGAACTTATTGCTGAAAGAGACAAAGGAAAACAGAAGTGTGGACGGCAGAACCTGAGGGCTCATTCTGTGCATTGGCAGGGACACTGCAGTAAACTATTATTATTTCTCATGATGTAAAGTATTATCAACATTGATATAATCTCATCTGTGTTATATGGGCACATTTTAATCTTCATGAACACTGAATATGAGTAAGCTCTATCTTCATGCATGAAATCTACTTTAATTAGGATAATTATATGGTGATGATGTTTACCCCTCACATACGTTATACACTACATAAATGTGTTTTATTAATCTCTTAACAGATTGAGGTCATCACAAACAGATGAAATTCACTGACACGTTTTAAGTGACAATAGGCTAGGAGAAACGGATGATGTCAGCTACTACTTGTCTAGTTTTCTTCAGGTAAATACTATTCCTTTTCTAATATATTACCAATTCATTTTAAAATGTTATCTTTTGTGGAAAGTAGTCACCACAAATTTAAAAAGAAGGAAGACAAATTCCTCCAAACACAGCCATAAGCTGATACCATTCTAAATTAACATACGATTTAGTGTCCAAGAACAACGTACCAAAGCAGTGTTTGTCTAGCTGCTATGCTGCCTCTAGTTGCTACAGGGACAGAAGTACAATATAGCAAATTGTTTTTTTTAAGTAAAACTTAGCAAAAAAAATAAATCCAGGAAAGCATTACACGCAAAACAGTCAGTTCCTAGATATTAATATCATTGGACTACATCACCTTACCTATCCCAGTGGTTAATCTTCATGTTAACTAAATGATCAATCATTGGTTGCGTATACTCAGGAAAACCAGCAATATACACACTGAAAAAGAAACATCCATGTGTGTGCATATACATTATACATGGAAAGAGAGAGAGAGACAGACAGAACGAAAGACAGAACAGGATCCACATCTCTGTGCATTCCAACACATGCCACTCTGAACATTTAAATCCTCTTGTTTTTAAAACAACCAAAAACATACCTTCTACTAAATGAGATGCAGCTGACTTATTGTCAGCTTATTGTCAAGAATTTAAATCACCTTTGTAAAACACTTTCAGATTCTCCCTAAAAATTACTACCTATACAAACACACTGACAATGAAAGCAAAAATACTTTAAATAATCAATTCCTATTATTACATTCTAGAAGAATGTGGAAGTATACTCACATACATAATTATTTTAGATTGAAGAAATGCGTTAATAGTGTAATTCACAGTACACAGAAAAACTAGGGTATAGACACGTGCCTCATCTTCCTCAATATGATATTCCAAAATTGAATATGGGTTTTCAATTTGTTCTTTCGAAAAAACAAGTATTTACGAAAAGTCCATTAGGACAAAAATATTAAAGCTGCAAAGTCAAGCCCTCAGAAGTGAGGGAACACCAGAATTATTTGGTTAGGTAACCTGCATAACTACGTGACTTCACAGCCACAAGACTGCTCTCCAATCTTCAGAAGCATCTACTTCTGTAAGATAAGGTCAACAGAAGTCAAATACTTCTTCAGTACATTTGATGTACATTAAATATTCTTAAATATTCTTGGAAAGCTAAACAACTGCTAGCACGTGTTTGCGTCAAAACGACATGCACAAAGGGAGGAAATTAAGCACATATGCATTACCTTAATTTCACCTTTTCATATCTATTCAGTGATTAAATTTGCAACCATAATAATGTTCCGATAACATACATGCATTTAACCAGAAACGACAAAAAGACAAAAAACAAATACTGCTGCATGCTAACGTATAGATATCTATGTAATTCATCAGAACAGTAGGAACCTCTAAATCCACAGCACAGACCTCAGTCACTAGAGCCAGAAGAATCCCTGCTAGAGAAGCATTATCTGCCCTGAGCCCTAGAGAGGGACTAGATACATTCTCTGCCAGGGGGTTTTACTGATTGTTGCTGCCAGCACAGTAATGCTAAAATTCATTAATCTTTGCTTCCAATCCCAGTTCTGGAGGAACATACATACATTAATGCACGCACTTTCCCATTCCTCTCATAACGTTCGAGTTCCCCTCTCCTTTCCCTAGTTGTTTTGTGGTCCTTCAGTATTCACCATTCTTCCAAATCATTTTAATCTCAATCTCCTTGCCAGGCAGTCTAAATTGATCTCTTGGTCCATGTCTCTAGCTCAATTCACTTTCAGTTTTGGTTTATAGCTATCTTTAGCTATAACCCTCTTCTTTCATCCCCTACTGGTATTTCATACAAGTCTAGCCCTCCTGATAGCCCTCCTGATAACCCTCCTGATGAGATTTTTGTCCCCCTCCCTTATTTAGATTAAGGAGCTTCTTCCTTAAGCTTACTTGTACCCAGTCCAGGAGTCCTGACAGTCTCTCTGTTCTCAGTTCATACAAAATAGGTTTCCTCTACCTTCATCCTCAGAAACAGGTTAAGATGTTTGAACCGAATCTCCCAAAGCACGTCCAGCAAAAAGTTTCAAAAGGACAGCCAGCATAAAAAGCTTCCACCAAAATATTTACATTTGGAAGGATATAAGCTACTGATAACAAGATATAATGGGAACAATGAGAAAACTATTCTAACGCAATTGAATAATATAATTTTGGATTATGGCAATATCCAGATCACTTATTGTGTGTGTGTGTGTGTGTGTGTGTGCACGCGCGTGTGTGTGTGTATACATGTATGTATATATATATTTCAATATATTTATCATACTCCCTCTTTAAAGGATCATGTCATCATTCCTTAACCAACAAAATATTCCAGTGTAGAAACTGACACACTTTCACTGAGCCTTTAATGCTCAAAGGAATCTACTAGTACAAACTTTCACATCTGCACGGCTTCCATTCATTTAGTGGCTTTATATTGGCACACAAAGCGTCCCAGAGTTGTTTTATTCGAATGGGGGGAGGACAAAGAGTGCTAAAGATTCCAGATCTGCACTATGAACCTCCTGGAGCTTTTCCCAGCTCTACAAACAATCACACTACCTTAGGGATACCTATCCGAATGGTCCATTCTTCCCACCACATCATAATGACGCAAGTTTTCTCTGCGGCCAAATATATATAAGCTTATGCCCTTCTGCTCTGATGTTACTCAGACAAAAATAAGGAAATAATTAAGTATTGACCCAAACAATTACATTGCGTTGAAGAGCGAAGTGGTGAAGATTTGAAAAGTAATGTAATGAATGGGATGACAAATACATTACGAAGAAGAGTTTCATTAATAACACTGAATACGGTTTCAAGGACTCACATTATTAACTGGATAAAATTCTTCATGAAGAATTCACCAATTGAAATTGACCTTTTTTCTTAGTTTGCGTTATTTTTCCTTAGAAAAGTAACACAAACCCTGGAAATTGCAACACAAGGAATAATAAATGAAAGCAAGAATTTGATTTAAAACTTTTAAAAAAAAGTTTTTAAGCTCTCAAAAAAAGGACAATATACTTAACCTCCAAATCAAAATTAAAAAACAGAAAATAAAAGCCACTTGTGTCAATTCTGAATATTTTCAATTTTCTACTAGTACCAACAGCCAGAATTTCAAAAATTCCCTCGAAGCTATACCAATCTAGAAGAGCAGTGAGCACCACGCCATTATGTTTGCCCGTTTCTGCTCAGTAGGCGGGAGCCCTGGAGAAGAGCGTGGGAGGAAGGTGTGGAGCACGGAAGGAAAGGCAGTAGGTAGAATGTGAAGATAAGAAGCACAGGCTGAAAGGACTATGCACAAAAGGGACAATATGGAGGTGGACTGATTTAAAAAAAAAAAAAAAAAGGATACAAGGCTGCAGTGAAAACTGTCTCAGAAAATTGTTCACAGGAAGTTATAGAGCAAGTAATGGAGCACAGACCATCACACACTGTTTGCTTTTTCTATTCCCCCAAGAGTCTAATCTCTTTGAACCTTTCCAACCTTTTGGCTTCCAAAAGCAACATACAACTCCACAGGGCAGTTTATCTTACCTATCTTAAAAAAGGGCTGAATCACCTTCTGTAGGTGCCTGTCTCCTCGCGCTGACTACAGAGAGAGGCTAGACAACTAGGCTAGACTGTCTGTCTAAAACACACTGCTGAAGTTTGAACCCAGCCCTCAGTCTTTTTCATCTTCTCATGAGGAAGCGCAATCCGGTGCTCATCTTAGTCATCCAATGCACCCAGCTTGCCTCTAAGCTCCCGGTACTTCAGGCTTTATCGTATTTTCAGATGATTGACCAGAACAGAACACGGTATTATTCCAAGAGATGTCACTGAGCTGTAATAGCACCACACCAGTTTCAGTATTTCCCATTAAATTGTTTGAACACTCCATGGTGCGGTGACTGGTTCTTGGTTTTGTTTTTTTTTCCCCCAAACATACTGCTCCATATTGTGGTCAGATTTTCATTGAGCTATCTATGAAAAATGTAAATGCTCATGTTAAGGGTCTATGCTCAGGCAACAAATTCAACAGCATACTCAACCTGTGCAAACTATTGCTTTATATGGGCATTAATTTACATTTTACCCTCACAAGAGTCGATCTGCCACCCAAACACCCTTGCCTTTTTGCTACGACACTTAAAAATCCCGTAATCTTCTCTAATCTTGACAAGCCCAGACAGTTTTGTGCCGCCCACAAATATTGCCTAGTTGTCGCTCCCTCCACTTTCACTATATACGTAAAGTATCAGACCACGCGCACAAGTTTGAAGAACATCGCTGTCACATTTCACCATGTCTTACACGTTATTAGCAGTCTGATGCAGAAATCAACCTTTCACTTATTCAAAACCAGTAACAATAAATGTAACATTCAGTAAAGGGAAACAATCAAATAAATTCTTCCAGTAAAAGAGGTCCTTCACACTTAAGAAAACTAGCGCTTGGAAACTTACCTTGTAGTAAGGTAACAGTTAACTCTGTTACCCACAGCAAAATAATCAGCTGCAGTTAGAATGTCTATGCCATGTGGAAAAGTGCCCTACAAACGTTGTAGGGAAGAGGGGGGGAAAAAAAAGGAAAGAAAACGTTATAAAAGATACATGAAATATTTTCTGAATAGGCAGCATTATTGAAAATAATCACCTACTACAAGACAAACTCAAAAAAAAATACATTTTAATTTCTAGTAAATTAAATTTATAGTTAATTATAGCAAAAACTTAAACTTAATAGAAGTATTAAATTATAGTAAAACCGCTTGTACTAAAAATACATAGGCTATATAAACAACAAAAAGTCTGACTTCACTCATGAGTCATTGATAAGGAGTCAAAGTAAAGAGCAGCATGTAGTAAACTGCACAATAGTTATTTTAATACACTCAAGTCATATTGAAATATACATTTGAAGAAAGTAAGATTATATACGTACACAGAAAATTATCTCATAAAGTTTAGATAAATGTAAATGTTTTTTCAAACTGTATGTAGGAACGAGCATCTGCTGCAAGTTTTATGAAGTATAAAACTAGAGATTAGGCACCAAGAAATGTAGCACATGTGAAGAAGAGGAGAGCTCAATTACTTCTGTTTCTCCTTACACATATATTTTATGATTTATTCATTAATGGACTAAATCATTATTTATTTTTTAAGAACACTGCTTCCCAGCAGAGCCTGACATTTTGAATCCTGCAGACATATCACACTTCTGACATTGCTGCTCAAAAGATTCTCTCTTTAGAAGATTAATCCTCATTTTAACTAAGTAATCACCAGCTAAAAAATTGCCAGTAATCCTTTCTTATTGCATATACAAAATGTCAGATTTTTGACTGCCTAATACCTGGTTTAAGGTACTATTATACAGGCTGGCTACGTTTTGTTTTGGATTGGAGGAGGCAGCATAGACTCCTAAGGCCAAAATCAAGCACAAATGGAAAACAGTGAACCACTGAAAGACACTATACCCACTTACAAAAGGGACAACCAGATGATATTTAAACAGAAAGGCTACGTGGAAGTACAGGTTCTGGACATGATACAGTTTGTTCGTTTACAGTTCACCCACCGACTTCACATTAGGATACAGCATTGCAAAAACAGTATATCTAGGCCTATATAATTAAAGAGAAGCATATATTGCAAGTAGTGGGAAGCTGTCAGCTACCATGGAGCTCTTATTTTGGGAAACATAATGCCAACAGTCCAAGAAAACAAGGCCTTTAATCTGACTGAACCAAGAAGAAAAGGCAGACTATATATGGCTTATGCAAGAGATTACTCACAAGCCCTAATAAGTCACACGTGGAACGAACACTCTCCAAAAGCCTAAGGAAACGCTGATTAGGCAGAAAGATGTGCATGTGAGAAACACCTAAGTATGATTTATAGCCAATCAGCAAGACATATAATGAAATACATAACAACGTACATCGTACATAAGGAAAATCACAGCTAAACAAACTTCGAATTCTAGCTACTAAATGGACCTTGCTATTTACAACTTGGCTGGAAGCGGGCCAGCTTGATGCTGTCTCACGGTAGGTCATACTGCCACAGTGCATGTCCTTGAGACAGCAAAGTTCCTGAAACCAAGCTCGTGAGTACAGAGTTCACGGCCAAAAGGAGATGCAAAACTTTATTCTGTCTACTCTGACAAAGCACTTAAAACTTACTCTGTAAAATGTTGTCTTATTAGAAGTACGTGCCTTTATCACGATTTATGCTAAAAAAAATCCTGTGAATTTTTCAGTAAGGTTTTCCTTTTCATGGCGTTTAAGCTAAAATAGCTTAGTCTTCTGTGGTCATAAAAGCAAGCTCTCACATTTAGGACAGAGTGAATCGCAAGCTGAAGCAGGCAGGCACCAGGAAGTAAGCGAGTTCCATGTTTTTCTCCACCTACTTAACATCAGGAGATGAGAATATATTTTAGCTCCTTCCAGTTCAGACAAAGGGTGTCTACTGCAACACATTACACCCAGGTAAAGAACTGCAGAGGGTGTATCTACTGATTAAGTAACCATTTCCCTTGGGAGTAAGGAATGGTTCAGCAAGTAACACTTTATATTTCTACAGGAATCAAGTCAAAGACTGATACTGTTCTTCGTGCCATGGTTACTTAGTATTTCACTGCAAACTCCTCCTTAACGTGACAAAGTACATGCTAAAATCATGTGTTCTATCAGCATTAACAAATTTGAATCATGCATCGAAGCAGAATCAATAAGGAAACTTCCCAGCTGTAAGCTAACCTAGAACTGAACTCCTCTGACTGATCTAAATAACTCTACTAAACTTCTGCTAAATGAAAGCATGTCTAAACCTACAGCACGAAGGAGCCCTATCTCACCTAAAAAAGAAGTGACAGTAAGGAGTTTACTTCATTCGGTACCTCAAAACGTGGAATCAGTGTGAGTTGCGTTGTGACGACTAACCTCTCCAGAGCAATAACTACAGACCCAGGGAAGAATCAAGCCAACAGCCCTAGTTAGGTCAGCTCACCATAAACACCTACCCTCTTCCTCCTAGTCTTCTTGCATCCTTTCTCAGCTGTTAACCTAATTCTATCTAGAAATACACAAGCCAGTTTAGGACACACTACCGCTGTATCTCTAAAGGAATAAAATCACAGCTTACAACTCAGAGAACTTCAGGAATTACATCAGGGAAAGCTAGACGAAGGCCCCTTAAAGAACAGCTTATTGAAGACATAAAATTTGTTCGTACCATTATGTTTTTAATTAGCTCAGATGAGAAAGCAGGAAAAGAAAACCCTTGAAATTAAAGTCTTTATCCTATCCGTTCCTCCTGCAAGGTTGCAAGTCAAAGTTGTATAGGAAATATAAGTCTTTTAACTACTTAAATGTTCCTAAGTTACATTGCAACCAAGCACACTACTTCCTGTTCAGACATCTTTGGCATCTCCAAAATTAACAGATTTCTCAAAAAGATTTAGCTGGTAGTATTACGATGCAGCAGCCCAAATATGGCGTTGACAGCTCTTGAGCCTAGTTCATTGTTACATGACAACAGGATTGTGCAGCATGCTTAAGCTATTCAACCTCTCTCTATTAAAAATGAGAAAGTCAATGGAAGCAAAAGAATAAGCAAAAATTGCATTTTTCTAGCTTGAACAGCATTGCAATTTACAACCATGGCTGCTATACATTCTGATTTTGCTTCTCGGGATGACTTAACCTTACCAGAAAGCTCATCTTCTTCCAAAACTAGAATGCTAAAGTAAAACTCACATCTCGGAAAACTATACTGCAAGAACCTGTTTCCAGATAATGAAAATAAGTATCTTGTGACAGAGGTCTTCCAAGACTCGTATATCCTTTTACTCCATTCCTCTGAAGCCAGAGTGTCTAATATTGATTGTAGGTATTACCCATTTACAGTAATCTACAAGCCACTAATGAATGAAGCTTCAGGAAAGTTACCCTACCTGTCTCCCAACATTCTCCTGGAAGGCAGCCTAGAGAACAGAGAACAAACATACCAAAATGAGTCAGGTTTGCTTTTTGATAAACACCAGATGATGAATTCAACACACATAACAATATAAATGACCCATGGCTTTTCTTTTTTAAATAAAGTAAGCTTTGTTAGTAGAACAAGCCCACAGGGCTTTTTTCGTTTCTGCTTCTCTACATTCTAGCGCTCTTAAAGCTGCATGTTGCGTGACAGCAGTTCAAGAACGCAAGTTTTTTAAGCTTGCCACACTCACAAGAGCGTGCTTTTGAGCAGTGAGACAGGGCTTCGCACTAGAAATTGAAAGTCAATGCCTGCAGACAACAGAAACTGGGACAGCTTACTTCATCTGGCTAGTTCAATATAATTTGCTTATGTTAGACAAAGTGTGAATCTTTGTGGATAAAGTCTTCAGACAAGTAATATCGAGAACCAAATACTTATTTGAAAGCTACACAGGTGCAAGTATGTAGAAATATTGAAGGCATAAAACCTGAGGATAAAATTACTGTATGTTTCTTATGTCCTAGATTAAGTAAATCTGCAAATGCAACTAACAAGGGCATAAGGTTAACCGCTCTACCTATACGGTACGCAGGTCAAAATCGACTCCGTAGTCCTTAAGTCCTTACTAGCTCCTGGAATTGCTCTCTCAGAAAAGGATTTTTTTCTCAAAGGGATATAAAACCATAAATAAATATTAATAAAAAGCTCTAGATTTTAATTGCTTTCAGAGAGAAGAGATCATAATTATCTGGTTACTTCTCTTATGTAATGTCACTCTATAATACAAAGACAGATCTCCAGGAATAGACAGCACTTGCCAACTGATATTTAAAATATCGAAGGGGGAAGTCCCAATCTTTACAGAGAAGGCCACAGGAACGTTGACAGACAGGGCTTCTGCGTTCCCCACAGAAACACAGTCCACTCGTGGGAACGCACCTGTAAAAACCGACGGGGAGGTCAGCGCACCAAGCTACCACGGTCCCCGTCTGGAGCAAGCGCTCCCAGGACACAGGTGAAGCACGGCCTGAGGAAGCCAGAGCATTAGAGCGCGTTTCTGAGGTTACGTCTGCTCAGGCTAACGACTGCCGTTCCTGGGGACTTACCCGGGCTAGCTGAGCTCCTGCTAGCAGCGCATCCCTTACGGGACACCCAGCAAAGGCTAACGCGCCTCCGTGGCGGCTCCGGGAGCCCGCCGCGACCTGTGTCCTGGGGCAGCCCCGCTGCAGCCGTGCCCCCAGGCTGCCTGGGTCCGGATCAGCTGCAGCAGAGCCGCACGGGCTCTCCTCGGCGCGGAGACAGCCCCGGGCAACGACGCGCAGCCTTCCAGGACAGCGACGCGAGCTGCGGCAGCTCCCTGCATTGCTGCTTTATCGCCTGCTGGGGCCCGGTTCCTGACGTGGGGGGGTTTCCCGCTCCTTGCCTCTCTGTCGACGCTTGGCAGGGCGTCCTTTCACGCCACCCTGCATCGCTTTAGTTCTTCCTGCATAAATCTTGCTTTAGGGCCCCTTTTATGCTATTTAGACCCTTCTGCTCAGCGTAAGAGGATTTCAGCAAGGATGAGGCTCTCAGTTACCACAGCCAAGGGATTTTTAAAAATTAATCACTGCATCACACTTTCTTTAAAACACGTTCTGCTCAGACAAGCGCCTTGCTGACACACAGCATATAAAGCCAGTTTTTGTTTAATCAGAAACTTTGATATCCAAACAATACAATTCTGGTTTCAAATCGGCCAAAGCTTTATTTCTACTTGTCGTCTACTTGTAGGCCCAGGACTGAAACATTCTGTGGCAATATCATTAATAAGTCTTTACTGGAAAGACATGTACGGGGGCCATAGACAACATGGAAGAAAAATAGCAGCTGTACAGAGTATGTTATTTTAATGTAGGAATTTCACATTTCTAATGTAAAGTTTAATGCAAGGTTTTTCTTTAATGTAGGTTTTTTTTTTTTTTTTTAAACTATAGCTTCAGGGAGGTTTGTACAAAGCACCGTGAACCTCTCTTCAGCTTTGGCATTGTTGGTGTGCGTTCACCAGAAGCTAAAAGGTGCCTATTTGTGCAAATTAGCTTTAACTGAATTATGAGAAATGTTACAATGACAAATAACTTTAAAAAAAAAATCTCTCAAAGGATGTAAAAACAGACGCCCAGCGTGTTTAGTGCAACACTGGGAAAGCTTCACCACTGATTTAGGAAGGCTTCGTAGCCATTGCACGTTCCACTGCCCTAACAATTAAAACGCACCACTGTTCTGGCAGAACAGCATCTTATCCCAATGTCAACAGCAAAACTGCCAAATAAAAAAACGCGATATTGTAAATTATTTCTCCTGGGTGTGAAGGAGCACCTTGTACAGAAAACGTTACAAGGGAAAAATCCCACAATATTATTCTGTATAAAGTTCCCTGAGAGAAAATAAGATATAAATATTAAAAGAAATATATTGTTCATCCAAGTGAAAAGCCAATTTTCCAGAGCTCCTTTAATGTTGACAGAATACCCTCCTTGTTCCTTTAGCACTTTTCATTGTTTCACAATTTTTTTATAATACTTAACAAAAAAAAAAAAAAAGATTTTTCATCACTGAAAATGTCTCTAATAATTTCAATTATGTTCTTAGAATTACAACTGGAACTGCAAATTTCTAAGAGATCCTAATATTTCAATTGTTTGGTAATTGTTTTCACTTGTTTTGTAACATTTTTCACATTTTTCGTATCATCCTCGCTCTAGAGATGGAAAAATCAAATGTAAGGATCTAAGTTAAAGACACAGTGATATCAGGGCCAAGGTGACCAACTAGCCTTCTGAACCAATATTATACTCTGCTCTGAATACTTTGCTTTTCCCATAACAAGCTAGAAAATACTAAACCTTTCTCCAAGTCATATTTTTGAAACTATCAACCAACCAAAAAGAATAAAACCTCCTTTCTTTAATCTGTCAGAACACAATGAAGCCCAATCCAAGGTCACTCATCCATGCGATTATCCCTTGTGATGATTATTCATGAAAGAGTTGCAAAAGTAGGCTCAGAATGCTTTTATGGTTTCTAAAGAACAGGGTTGGTTCATTCTCCCTAACCTCAGGGGTCAGAATATCTCTATGTGTACTTCTATTTTATTGGTTCTCCATATTATACATTGTAATATATGGAAAATCTCATGTTGTTTATTTAAACGTGTATTTAACTGTGGTAACGACTGGGAATAATTAGGACTTCCAGGTATTTTTCTTAAAATTGTAGTAATATCTGGTAAACACAAAATATTTCTTTGCCTGCCTTCCTCAAATAGGAAATAAAGGTTTTAGTATATTAATAATGATCCATTAACAAACAAACAAACCAGCTGTTTCAAATTTTTACCAGCTCTAAATAGAACGTACTCATGAAAACCTAATTTGTCCGGAGTTGATCAAACTGCAGAACACTTGATAGAATATTTAAAGTGAGAAGAAAACAATGCATTATATTTTGTACTAATTTGAAATATGGAAGCACTAAGCGTGTTGCATTAGTAAATATATCTGTTTTAGCATCGTATTTCATGGTCAAACTATCACTTTATGTTTAAACATCGAATCATAATAAAGATTACAAAGTACAAGTAGAACATGAAGGCACTAAAGGTAGCCAGTACCCTTGCAGTGGCAATCACGTTAAAAATAATATTTTTTCTTTGTCCACGTTATCCCCGATTCTTAGGATAATTTCTATACATACATATTCAAATAAATAATTCAGTTTTCACCAGCTACATCGCAAAGGTCCCTTTGTTTTCATCTAAGGACATTATTTTACTAAAGCGACTGAAATTAGCCAATAACAGTAAATTCTATAGTTTCCAAAATTTAGGTGTTTTAGTTTGGGGGAAAGTAGTCTTGCTGTTATTTATTAATTGTACATCATGCAAAGAACATGTTATATCAGTACTCCACGATCTCCAGCATCTTAGGTTAAAACCAAAGCATGGAAGCTATTTAGACAAAGCAATTTGCGATATGGTTACACAAGCAACTGACTCACTTCCCTAGCAATTATGCTGCAGCTTCTTTGAACAGCTTAAACTCGCAAGCAGAGGTGTGGCTAACAGAAATAAGGATGCTGTCCAGGTAACCCTGAGAAATCCTCCTTACCTTTAAAAGCATCAGCTTTCAAAATTTCAATCAAAACATAAGACCCAGAACTGTTATTTTACTTTGCATGCTGCAACAACTGCCTTTCTTTTTAGGCATTCAGAGCAAAGTCCGTTCTTAGCGACAGGGACACACGGCTCTTTTGACAAGTACTGTTCGGTCTTCGATTAATAATAAATAATTATTTATTATTAAATTTTGATTATTATGCGTTTGATTAATAATAAATAGCAATTAATATAGTTGGAGCGTTGTTTTTAATTTGCACAAGATAACTTGTTTCATCTGTTGAAGAAACACCTATCTTTTTTCTTTTTAAAGAAAGCAAGTGCAATCTATCAAAGCCACGCATGAATTACAACACACTGACTTATATCCTCAAAGATAACATGTCCAGCCTTTCTTTCTCTCGACTTCTATAACCTCTCCTCCATAAATTTCCTTCTCTTAACAACCACCATGGCTTCTTTTCAATTTTCAACAGCAGAGACATATTCTGCACAACGGCTGCACAGGACATACCTTGGTGCGTCAGTCCTGCTAGCTAGGCAGCAGTATCTGCGTAATCGGTGTATCACCTTCTTTAAAAAAAAAAAAAAAAAAAAAAAATCCCTGTCCTATGGAAAGAGTTTTGTAAAATAACTGAAGACATGTTTAAAAAGACAAGGATTGTTCTAGAATGCTTCAATTAACTTTCCATAATTCTAGCATAGGAGTTGATGAACAACTAGAAAAGTATTAATTTCAAACAACTTAACCATTCTGATGGCTTTACTAAGATCTAGTTTGTATATTAGCTATGACCATTTTGTGTTTTATATTGTCACTACAAATTGCTAAATAGCTCTTTCTTAGCTACTTTATCTTGTCCAATATGATGACAACACAGCATATCGTGGCCATAAATCAAGACGTGAATCTGGGAATTATATTATTTTAAATCTACACTCACATCATACTTTTAAGAATTTTTAAGAAGCATTTTTTTGTTCACAGCACAATATTTTGCTTACATACTGTAAATTGACATAGTTATCTGACAGGACAAATTATGAAATTAAAATAAAAATAACACACACACAAGTCAGAATGCGACAACTTACAGAAGCAGCTCTTCTGCAGTTAACGTCACGATCAAACACTGCCGCGATAACCAGCGCACTGGGAAGAGAAAATACTGAGTGTAAGTAAGGAAAACACGAGAAGAAACGTGCAATGCCATCGTTTCATTATGAGCAGAACGCTCAGCATCTCAGTATTCCCTCCAAGGGGCTTACTATTTATAAACACAAGCCTAAACCAAATTTGAGTTGAAATACCCACATACTTCCTCGTTTCTCTCGTTTGCTGCGGACTTTCCAGAGCAAACACAGACAACCGCTGTCCTTACTGTATCAAAACAACTTAAGGAGTACGGAAATAGATTTAACCACATAACAAGGTTTCGTGTTTTAAACACAGCAGAGTTTTAAACCACGGACAAAATCAGCTTCTCTGTACGTGAGATTCAAACAGCGTACTTTTCAATGAAAACCTGGAAATACAGTTTCTCAGTAGCCAAACTCTCAGCAAGTCTTATGTAAGACGAGCAAAAGTAAAAGTGAAGCAATGAGAGATTTCAGCTCTCGGTACAAGAACGATCCTATCCTGTAAGTAACAAAAATCAGAAAACAATATGTAAGTTCCACTAAAAAAGTGACACACTTCAAGGTAAACCACAAAGACGTTTCTTAAAAGGTGACATGGAGATCCCAAGGCATGATTATACAAAAATATTTCTTTGTGCACAAAGACTGGTAACCCTGCAAGTTCCACTTCTTTTCACCTCAACAGAACAGGTTTTTGAGATGTGCCGCACAACTGGAGAAGAACGCCACATCCCCGGACACAGTGTCTGCCACTCCAGAAATCTACCTCCAGCATTCAATTAACTTCAGCAACAAATAAACATCACTTCAGGAGAATCATTTAAGCAGAAAATTATTCCTTTCAAACCCTGAGACTCTTCATTACATTATTTATTGACTCCAGGCAAAACAGGAAATAAATACTGACTGAAAAGTAAATCCGAGATAGCTTTGCTTTAACATAAAGATATTAATTACACTGATAACATCAAACTTCCCTGGGCAGCGGCAATCAGCTTCCTACAGTGTGGGAGACTGTGCTGTTAAAATTCACTGAAACGCACAATCAATAGTATCGCTGTAATTTCAGTTTATTTCCATCTCAGGAAAAGAGAGGAAGAGAGACAGTGCAAGACTGAAATGGAAAAATAAAAACCCATCCATTTAATATTTTAGCAAACAGATGTAAAAATTGTTCTGAAGGCAGTTAATGATTTCCTAGTACTACTTGCATGAGCAATTCCCGTCCTTGCTACAAAGATATTATGCGATTATAAGACAAAGGAAGGTAATCCAAATGACAGTGATTGCAAGAGCAAATATTTATGAAAGTATAGGAAGCAGCTTACACAGCTGTTTCAAAAAGGCGCTGGGTCAAACACATCATCTTCGTGCAATGTCTGCTAATGGTCTCCTCTGGCATACAGAGAAACTTAAAAATTACTTTAAAAGAGCGTTTCAGAAGTATATGGTTTTAATGATAGGAAAAACTCCCACAAATCCTGTAATTATACAAGAGAACATATTCAAAATTAAGGAAGTGACTGGAAATCACGCTGGAGAGCACAAATAAGCAAATTTCTGCCTGAGGTTTCACATTACGCAGCCCATAAGGCAAAAAATTATTTTATCAGTTACGCAACTTTTCAATATTGTTCTCTTCTGGAAAAAACCAAACAAAATTACCAAGCCAGAAAGCTCCGAATCCAGAGTGCTGCCCTTATTGTGTCAAAGGGACGTGAAGGTGAGTATCGCGGAGCGCTTCAGAGGAGACCAAAACCCTCCCAAGTCTGCGCCCCGTCTCCGACGGCGGCCACAAGTGACACTGATGGATCAGAGTCGGGGACAGGAGGACAGGAAAACGTGTCGCGTGGCGTCCTCGGCGTACCCCTCCTCCGCCTTTTAATAAACTGTGGCTCAACGAAGCGTCGTGACATTTCTGCTCTGCCCTTAATTTCTCCCTTAACGGACGTATTTTTTACTGAAAGTAAGATCTGCGAAACAGTTTGACCAAAAAGAGTTCACATCATGCATCTTCAGCACAAATAACTCCTCTCACATTCCGATTTAAAAGGCTGTGTAGGTCTTTTCAAACAGCAAACGTTCAAGGGCTGTCACCAGAAAACAAAGCCTGCTCTTTCCACTTTGTATTCAGACTTAAAACCTGGTTAATTTAATGCAATGCAAAACAGTTTCAGGTTATCATACACAACAAGAGCTCCTGGTCAGCTTTTCATCAAATCATACTTTCCGATCTTTTCTTTGTCTTCTGTAAGACGGACCCGTGTAAGTAAAACCAGCAAAACAACATACTGTCTAGGTGATGCCACCCGAGCTGTTCAGTGCTTCAACTTAATGCTATGTTAAGAAAAAAGAAAAAGACGACAAAAGGAATTTTGTCGCCTGTCCTCCTCCCCTATCGTATTCATAAACCAAACTACGGCCGTAGCTTTATGCTAAGCCTTTTAATAAACGCGTTTGAAACTTATCAAGCTACATTAATGTTCTTTCCAAGTTAATTCAACATTTTAAAATGCAGGCACAGTCCGCCCGGCCCGGCAGATTAGCAAGGGGAGCAACGTGCCTAAGATGAAACATGTCTAAGGTGTCTTCACCTGTCTGCTTTTGTCGTGGGAGTTTATGTGATACTCCACCAGGATTTGCTAACATAAAGAAACTGTTTATGTCAAGCAAAGTGGGATCTTTTTTTAAGCTAGTTACAGAGACGGGCCCGGACCTGCCCGCAGCGCGCCACACCTGCGGCCGCGCCGAGCGGCCCTGCCTCTCGCCCTCTCCGCCACGCACCTTTCCCACTTCCTTGAGGGACCGCGCGCCCGTGAGCACGACAAAGCGGCCAAGCGTACGCTAAGCGCCCAAACGGATCCCGAAAGACAAGCTGCAACCCCCTCGGTCCACAGCTAGTTCCTGCTTCCCGCCCAACCCTTTGCCCCGTCTCCTCTCCTGAGTGGCTCCAGGGAAAGGTAAAAGGCCTCGAAGGGGGCGAGCCGCTCGCTTCCGCGGCCGACGCTCGTCTCGTCTCCCCCCCCGCGCCAAGGCTCGGAGGACGGAGGCTGTCCGACCGCAGAAACGTCAGGTCGCCCTCCCCTCACGAGCGCCAGAAAATAAACGCGAGCCTCGTTGCTCCCTCGGAGCCGACCCTTCCAGGCCGAACCGACGCCGGACGCAGGCAGCGAGCACCTTATCCTGTCGCTAACCTCTGCGAATTCACTCCCCTTAATTCAAGCATACCACCCTGAAGCTGTGGGAAGAAGAAAATAAACTCTCACACCTGCTGCCAATTTGGCACACAACCAGACTTTCCTTCCTGAGCCCAAAAAAGGGAACAGTCTGACTTTTAACATCGCGGAAAACTCTCCTCGCTGCCAGGCGCTAGGGGAGGGAAGGCCCAGCGAGCCCACCGTGGCCAAAGGGCTCCTTTACTCCGCCGCGTGCCACAGACAAAACCTGAAAAAGCAGAAAGAGGCACCACGGTTGCTCTCCCGTAACTTTAGCCGAGAGTTATACAGAAATAAAGGTGCCGGGATCTTTAGTGTGTTACTTCAGTCCCACGATTTGGGGCGAAATGACGAAAGTTAAAACTTTCACCTGTACAACTTTTGTTCAGCTTAAAAGTTGGTATGATATCACCATTCATATTTTAATGGGAAAAATGTTCAATTCCTGAAATACACCGATATTTCATATAAACGCTCTTGTAGAAAAGAGCAATACGGAAAGTGTTTGGAACTGGAGTTACAACCAAAAAGAAAAAAAGAAAACAAGAAAAAAGGCCACCATGACGCTGCTGGAGGAAATAACTTCACAGAAGCGCGAGACGCGGTAGGCACGCAACTCTCGTCTGAAGGCAACGTTCGGATACACGAAAGGGAGAGAGGAAAAAAAAAAAAAAAAGCGATTCTCAGGATTTCATCATGGTACAAGATGTAGCTCAAAGCAACGCTTTGGATTTCCCCAGTCGTGCGGGACAAGCTTGCCCCGGAGCGAGCTGCATCATTTACCCACGGCCACACCTTCCTTTTTTCCCTTCTTCAAAAACAACGCAGCCCCGCGGGGAAGACAAAGCTGCCTGCGCTCCGACCCCGCGCGCGCCGGTCGCGGCGCTACTCTGCCAAACAGCACAGCGTCTAGCTCTTCCTAAGCGACGACTCGCTCCCTGATCACCCGCACCATCGAAGGACAGATAAAACGCAACTCCCTTCTGACTGTGCAAGAGTTTCATATAATTAAGATAGCAAGTAACAATTTAATCGCTCTACTTGTATAATAGAGTAGAAGTATGTTTTCTTTTTTATTTTCTGTTTAGACTTTAAACAGAACAACTCTGCTTCTTATTGGGGACCCGCCACCCTCCAGATAATAATTTCTACACCCAAGGGAGCAGAAATCAAATTTCCCCTATTTCCAAGGTATTAAACTATATTTAACTTTCCCCACAGGTAAGCTTAAATGGAGTGCACACATGCGGAGACCGGGAGAGAAAAATCTCCGTCAAGCAGCGTTACAAAAACAGGCCTGAACAGCAACTGCAGTACATGCAAATAGTTCAAAACATAGCAAGGCTATTCGACAATAAAAGTGACATTTCTCCTACTTTGCCAAGAATTTTCTTCTTGTGGTCCTGTAGTTTGAACAGGAAAGGGAAGGTTTTTAGAAACCAGTTTAAAAAAACTGGACTTAAAAAAAAAAAAAAACAAATAAGCAAACATTACTAAGTGCATCTTGTTGAAATACAGATAGGGAAAAATATTGGTAGACTAAGTAAAAAAAAAAAAAAAGGAAAAATTGCGTGGCAGGTATTTGAATGCTCTCTACCTATAATTTTTTCTTTCTTAAGAAGAGCAGTTCAGGTCTGCGTAGGAAGGAGAAAGGCGGGTGTATGACCTACTGCAACCTCAGCTTGTCACAGCAATATCCTGACAGTTTCATTACTTAGCAACAGAACAGTCATAAGAAAGCAAAGAGCAAACAGCTAGCACTGAATAAGGAGATATTCCTTTCAAAACTCTGTTACAAGTTTTATTAACAGAATATGATTTTTATGCGCTTCAAGGTGATTTTTTTTTACAAGCAAAAAGTGACATATTTATGTTCCCTGCCTACGTAAAAAGTTCAGCACCGAACATGACAACATACTTCCACATGCTGACAACGTAGGAAGGGCTTACATAAAAAAACCTATTTCCCGTTTTTGACAGTTGGTAAGACAGTTCTCCCAACTACCTTACAAGTCCATATAGGCTTGCAGGTAAGATAAGGAGGAAAAAATAATAATAACCCACAACCAAAATATCCCACTTTTTAATGTGTAACCACTGTACCACAATCCGAACCGGATGTGGCCAAGACTCAAGTTTGTACCACACTTCTTCAGTATTTCGGTACTCTAGTGAGCTTCCTGGACGAGATACACTACATGAAGTAGATCATGTTTAACTATATACTCACTCAACAGCTTTCAGTTACCACCAGTTCTCCAGTGCGCTTACTCTACCATCGTGACCACCTTGCCCTTCGAGTCCGAGTGCTCTTGCTAAGCAACTGGCTACTTACGCTCCGAGTTCAGCATTATCGGAGCTCCTCCAGCCAGTTAAGCAGCAATGTTAAATGACTGAAAGGATAAAGCATTTCCAAGTTCTAATACCAGGGCAAAAAATACAGTTTAGCATCTCAATCACTCATTACATTTTTTTTTTTTTTTTTTAAAAGAGATAGGAGTTTTCCTTTCAGGCAAGCAATTTACAATTTCTCCTATAAGAATTCTAATAGTTTGTATTCTCATAGACACAGATGTTTCTGCCGTGTAATTCAGCCTACAATGAGCATGATGTGCTTTGTTTCAAGATGCTGAGTTCTGCATTTTTTTTTTAAGGCAGCAACAATTTGCTTGTGGCTAGAAGTATGACTCTTCTTTAAGTAAAACAGCGACACACCTAAGGCTAGATTAAAAAAAAAAAAAGTATGTAATTATTGGCTTGCTGACACAATAGGTGAAACTGTGTGTCATACTGCATTTGAATTTTTTTTTTTTACCCATTTCTCTCTAGGGTGGCAATTCTACCTTCAAGAGTTGATCATACTCACAAAAGCTACGGCCAACATAAGAATTCTTAGTAGAGCCTTACTGAAGCGTTAATACTAGCTAAAATATTGTGCAGCTTTGCTAGAAAATTAAGCATATACAAAGCAGAACACCTTACAGTTGAGTATAAGGAATTCTCAGCTTCCTTCTCACCTCGTGTTTCTCCCCTCTCCACCCACTTATTCCAGACAAGTGAAGTTGGCATAGCTGGCATAACCTCAGTGTGAATTGGTATTACTACCATAGGTAGTATGTAATGAAGATATCAGCTATTTGGATCTGATATTCTCCGAAAAAGAAAAGCAGAACTCGTTTCCAAATAACTGAAAGCTGAAAGTCAGGAGCTTTTTCAGAAACGCAGTCGCCTTTGCAATTATGCAGGAGTTCTCACAAACAGCTTCCTGACATTAAAACAGAACATCTCAAATCTGACAAAACCAAAACGGTGAGCTTGCCTCTAACATATGGAGAATGACATTATTTTGCACCACAGAAGGGAAAAATAATAGGTAAGAGAAATATATTGCAGGAAGCATCACAAACAGAAGAAAAATTCTGATAAAAAGATGGCTTTCAAACTCAGGCTTTGGGGTGTTTTTTAAGTTTCACTTACGGAACAAGCTTGTTAGATCTTAAAAGAAAGCTCAAAGCTGTTCAATTTAGTCAGAGGATGGAAACAGCCTCTCATGAGGCTGCTGACCAAATCTACAAAAAAATATCAGTTTTGAACCAGACCTTAGCATTCGTATGGATACACGTATCCCGAAGATGTGCTGGCAGCAGGAGTACAAATCTATTCCTGCCAGTTTAAACTCAGCGTAGCTGGTAACAGGCTGTCAGAAACGCTTGGTAACGTTTTGGTCACAGGTGTCACTGTCTTCGTTGCTACCATTACCCATGCTGGTTAGATTAAAAATAGCCCAGGAGTACAACCCAAGATGAAATCACACCTTTATTTTACTGTGCAAGCACACTTTTAGGTACCCTTATCTTAATAAGTTCATAGTATATATGATTTACGATGAACTCAGCTAGAAGACAACTTAAATGCAGCCCTTCAAATTAAAATATTTCCTTAAAAACTCACTATGGAAAATATCACCATTCATGGCATGCTTAACTTAAGCAGGTCCTTTCTGCAGTTTTTCTGGAAGCCGTCCAGGAGCACTGGATGGTCTCATCTTCTGACATAACTTGGTGTTATGAGATATCTCTCCTTTAGTCTCTAGTTTGTGCTGGATGAAACATGATCAAAACAACATGAAACTGCTTTACCAGAAACACAATGCTGTAGAAGATGTAATTTTTGTCTTCTCACTTTGAAGAAAAGACATGAAAGCAAAAAAAAAAAAAAAAAAAAAAAAAAAAAAGGTTGGTCTCAAGAACCAAACAGTGGATTAGGTCCCAAAAACCCTGCAGCAGGTTCCACACACATATGAGATACTGTCAAGTGACCCTGCATAGACGGACCAGCACTGCAAAGTGAGGCTACAAGGATAGAGCAGCAGAGATCGGAAAGAACAGAGTGTACTGGGCTCCAGGAATAAGAATGGGCGTGCAGGCCTTGAAGACCATCCCAAAGAACTTTGAAAACAGGTTTTAACGAAGAAAGAACAAGTCACATCTTCTGTATGCACCTGCCGGGCTACATAGTTAATCCTACATTTCCTTGCAAGAGTCAGCAATTTCCTCCTGGATCATTAGAAACCAGTGCGCATCTGAAAAGGTAAGAAGTAACTTGCTCCTTATGCATTCTCCTCTCCTGCTATTTCCAGCTCTGTACGACTCCATAAAGCAGCTCCCCAGGTTTAGAGCAGTTTGTTATTTCTTCCCGTACTGCACTAAGATGCCAAAACTTCCTGAATCTATTTCACAGAGCTGATCGTACGACCAAGCAGACCAAAGAGGATCCCTCCAACAAAAAACTCATGAATTTCTCTGAATCTTTTTACTGTGGTGTTCTTTAGATTTTTCTTTGGTTTTGTTGTGACAGATAAAGAGAAGGACATGAAGTCGTCATCACACACGATAAGGAAGTATTTAGATACATTTCAGTCCAAAAAGTTAAACCGCATCATACTGCAACAAGAAGATTTAGGCTTCAACAATTACATGGAAAGGCAATTGTATTATTTATGCTACTTCCCCACCTCCCCTCGCCAGCGTATTCAATTATTTCTGAATCTTAAGATATTCAGCACATCTGGTAATTTTTACTAATATCACATATACTTTGAATGATGTTATTTCAGAGAAACCAAAATTGCTGTTCCTTGGAGAACAATGTCCACAGCTCAGTAAATTTCATCCGCACTACATGGGACACACAAGCAACTTTTTAAGTGCACCCCTTAAATGGATGCATCACTCTTGGCTAGTATCTAATTTTCAATGTTTTAAAGATAGAACCTCAGAATACTAATTATTAGTGGTTAGCTCCTTTCTACTTTTGAACAGAGTGTAAAAATTAACCGAAAGTTACTCTGTTTCTTATCGCAGCAACTTACCTTGAAATCTGATTAATAAACGGTATCAGTTCTGAGGGATCATAAGCACGAGCAAAGGCCCAGCACACATAGCATGCTGCATCTCTCACATTGGAGCCCACACTGCATGCCCCTCTTTTCTCATCATATGTTAATGCTTTCAAAATGACAGGAACAACTGTGAAATAAAAAGGTGCACAAAAGCAACAATTAGAAGCATACAGTGAACAGAAAGGTATAAGGACATTCAGTGTTCATTAGAAAAAATAAACAGGGTGAGGTATGTGCATTTTCGGAAAGAAAAGAGGTCATGTGCATTTTCGGAAAGAAAAGAGGGCATGACTCAACACACATCAGCTGAGATTTTGAATTAGGAAGAAGGATTTTGATTTTTGCACATTTTGATTCTTTGCCAGTAACAGTTTATTTTTTTTTTTATTCCCTTCAGGTATAATTCAATGAGGATTAAAGCAAGGGGGCTACCTTAAGAACACCTTAATTTTGCAGAATATTATTCAGAAAAGCTAGGAATTCATAGTATATAGTAACTTCAGAAAGTTACTAGGGTGATAACATCTTGAAGTTCTTTAAGTCTTGATACACTGCTAAAGACAAAATGCAATAAAGGTGTGAGAAGGTTTAAGGGTTTGTTTCTTTTTCCTCCTCTCTACTGAATGGAGTATTGACTAGCAGACCCCAAGCTTGACAGAGAACTGTTTCTGCAATAGTCTTGTGCTTGGGAATTTCACTCAGAAGACTTAAACTACCTTCTGCCTATTTTTAACATAGGCTTAAAAAAACTTGCATAAAAAGTATGGAAACCGAGCCTTCTCCACTCATAGCTGCACCATAAGACAAATATTGTACCCATTTACCCCCATTTGCCTGTAGAAGGATTTGCCTAAGCAAAATTACTAAACATCTCACAATTTGACTTTGAAGCTCCTCTTACAAAACAGATCATTTTTTGGCCCACTAGATTTCAAACGTGCCTTAATTTATTTAAGAAAGACTGATATCATTTATTACCAATCGGTACGTGTTCAGAAGTCCAAGCAATATTAAAGTGCAATTTAAATAGTACTGGACCATAAATACTGCTGCTTACTGAAACGGCAGCATCTATCATCATACAAAAATATTTCTTAAGAAATACTGTCTTGTAACCACCATAAAATAAAGGCATCAGAATTCATCCCTGAGCATTTATCACAGCACAAGTCCTAACACAGCCAACGCTTCCTAACTACCAATAGCTGTGAATCAAGCAAGACACCAATCTTGAAAAGGGCTCGAGTGAGTACAATCTCGCAAACCCTTGAATCACAGTGACACGTTCAACATCATTCTTACGTTAAGAAAGTGAGCTGCTGTGTTTGTACCACTTGAAGCTGCTATTTTGAGCGCCTTCAATGCTGTGTTTTAAGTTTGCACTCATCGGCACTACCGAAATTGTACAGATCATAGAGACAGAACATGCGAGAAACTGCAACATAACCTAGAAATGCAAACAGGTGAGTTTACTCTCATTTCTACTTAGACACCCAAAACAACTGTGAAAACTACAGCAGCATAGGATGATTTAATGAAAGAGCAGAAGTCTTTGATACAGAAAAATAGTTCACCCTCCCCCCCCATAAAAAACTTTCGACATCTCTCACTTTCCTACCAGCCTATCAAAGTCACCAACAGAGTTTTTGTCAGACAGTGAAGAAATAAGATGGAGATAGTAGCATTTTAAACAGCAATATGGACTCATGTACTGCACTTCAGAGTATATCTATGATGCATTTAAACTGGCTGTAAACCCCAGATCTGCAAGTGCTGTCTCCCAGGGCCTGGAAGAGAGATCCAAGACAAAAGCAACGGCCATCCTGGGAAGCTGCCTCTCTTTCTCAGTCAGGCTTATTCTGGGGGGCAGGGGCAGGGAGAGGCACCAATACACAGAACAACATTTAACGGAAAGTAAACTTCAGCAGTGGGATTTCTGTTTATCCTTTTTAGTAGAAACAGGTCCAATGACAAGCTGGGTATGATTTCTTTCAGGATAAGAAAGTATTTTCTCTTTTTACTACACCAAATTATTAAAGTTGCACATCACGGCTCCAACTAGTTACAGGAACTGGAAAAAAAACAGGAGAAGAAATACCCTCGGTTTCTGAAGGGAAATAAGAGACTGGGTATTCTTGAAGATATTCTTAGCTTATTCCTCCTTATCGGCCTAGAAAATCATCCTCAACTGACAGCGTCAAGATGTCTCTAATAACATGTGCGCTCCAAAGCGCATAGCTTCATTCTGTGACAAGAGCAGCCTTAACTGTGCTCGTGAAGCAAGAAGCAAAATCACACCCCGAAAATCAGCTGATACTTGAATGGTCCACAGCCTCCTGGAAAGCTAGCAGATAGCCAGCCTATCTCAGGCAGCTCTTAAATGTGAAGGTATTAATCCGGTGTTTCCTGATTTAATAGAAAAAGTGGAGGATTTCAGATTAAATGTGTTTTATCCAGTAAGGGCCTAAAAGCCCCAGACCTCAGTAAAACCTGTCTCTGCCTCTGGAAAGCAACTGCGCAGAGCATAAGCAAAGCACTGAAATCAAGTGATGCCATGGAAGCATCACAGCAACGGGATCATACTGGGGAAAACAGAGCAAGCAGAGGAGTAAAACAGGAGTCAAGGCAAATGAAAATCCCAGAATCCTAGAATAAACAAACCCGCGTAAGCTGGAGAAGTCAAACAGTTTTTCCACGAGTAAGAGAACATCCCAAAACTTAAACAAGAATGTTCTTATATAGCTCTGGTAGTATAGTGCCACAGTTTAACAAATACCGGATGTAAAGCTCCCTGGAGGGCTTCCTTTTGGCATCCGCAAACCCAGAAATATAATTTGAATACATCTGTCTCTAGATGGCATCTCTTTAATAAATGAATAATGCCTGTAGAAACAACAGCCTCTAGAAAAAGAAACAAGTCTCTCTCAAATTTCTCTTTGTTGTATCAAATTTATCAAAAGCATCTTTTTTTCCTTGGAAAATTCTTGTCAAAAAGCCCACTGAAGAACTGTATTTCTTCAGCAAACTGTGACTGTATATACTTGGATGAAGGGATTAATCTCTAAATAATTAAAAAGCAATATACAGTTCATCACTTAAAGGAAAAAAAAAATGCATCACACATGGAGAAGGGAAGTGTTAAACTGCCATTTAAATTACTTTATACCTACCAAAGAAAAGAAAGCGGTAATCAGAGGAACGGGCAAAATACAGCTGTTAGGACCACAGGCACTACATGGAAAGAAAAATACAATTCCTGTTTGGGAACAACGATATAGCAAAGATGGATGGATATTTTGGCACCTTCCAGTTCTGAAAGAAACTGCAATAAAAATCTTCAAAAATGTCGACTAGCTTGTTTTGAAAAATGCTACATCAATTGATGAAAAAAAAAAAAAAAAAGGAATTAGCTGGTTCTACAGGAACACTAAAACAGCCGCCAAAGGCAATTTTGCAAAGCTGCTGCAAATTTCCTTCAGCACAAGGTGATTACTCCAGCTACTTTAGACAGCTGTGAGCGTGCCCTCATCCCTCCGTGCACTGAAAGCGGGGTGGGGGGAAACGCACGCAGATGTCGGTAGAAACGTCTGCAGAAATAGCGTGCACAAGCAGCCCATCACATTTGTATTGTCTGTATGAAAGAGAAAACAGGTGCGTTTTAATTTAGGGCAGTAATTTCCCAAACAGTAGCATCAATATCAATTAGTACAGGACTTATTAGGGTCGGTCTCCAAGAGAGGCGATGCTGCCAGGAATCTTTTAAGAGCAGAAATTAAGGAAGCGCAAGGAACAGCAGCAGTGTTATTGCGAGCAGCTCTGACTTTGCCCATTACCCCGCAGCAGTCCTTTGGGCTTGCATCCCTTGGACGTCCACTCCCCGTATCTGGGAGTCAAAGCGATGCGACTGCCAGTCTCGGGAGCAAAGCGGACAACGCAAAGGAAAGCCTCAAAAGTGGTAGTTTAGAAGGTGGGAGCAAAAAGGGAAAAGATGAGGGGGCATGCAGCAGCAAGGGCAGCCTGGAAAATAAAATGTTACAAGAACAAGGGAAACACTGATCTAGGGGTGACGTGTTAAAGCTTTCATGCTGTCACTCGTAGGATGCTTTTTGGTGAACCGTGGAATTTTGGTGAAGCCATATAGCATATGGGAAATGCTATATAAAGACTGCTCCTGATAAATGCTTCTGTGTTTGGGGGGAAAAAAAAAGGGGAGGGGGGAGCTTTACTACTCTTAAATACTAATACTCTTGGTATTTAAGAGTTATAACAACAAGAGAAACACTACCAAAAATTTCAGTCCTCACTTTATTCTTTACCTTAGACTTCTTCAAACACGACCCATGTTTCCTCTGATCTGGCTTCCTGCAGTGACAGGGGAACCTGCCTGAAGTCACGAGGGAGCAGCACAGGCAAACAGCCAGAGCGTCTAACGCCCTGCAACCGAAATATCTTACAAGAGACCTTCCTAACCCACAGTTCGGTAGAGGCTGTTCACACTACCGCATATCCACAACTTTTGGTCGTCAGTATAAACACAAAACACAGAGTCAAATTTTACTTAACCTCTTCCTCAGATTTAAACTGTTCAGGTTCATACTCTCCCAGACTTGTGTTTGATATACAAAGCAGCAATGACGTTCAATGCTTTGCAGTCAGCTGCTGCATTTCACATCTGTAGGGTAATTTCTATTCAACATAATAACCAACTCTCCAGTAGTCAGTGTGGTCACAGTGTTGTCCTGTGCTGGTCTACATTGTTTCTCAGATGTAAAACGATGTTTAATTCATGCCTAAAATCAATTCCTCCCCCCACAAGAAGTGGGGAAAAAAAATAGAAGAAAGCAAAAATCGTTTGGAAAGGCAGAGATGAGTCTTTTTTTGGTTTCTGGAATTAGGAATACGCCTTTCCTTTCTTTAAATGGGAGGGGGGGAGAGATAACAAGCTCTGTATTAAACATTTGCCATTAAAACAGAGGGTAAGTAGCGTCCACTCTCAACCCAATATCCACCTGTTTAGTTCTGCGAACATTCAAGAAACTACAGTCACCTTTACCTGTAGCCTAGAGGTATTAATAAGCACCTGCTGCGCTCCACCCTGCCTTACCTAACAACATAACTGCAGGTTGCAACACGGCGCTTCGCTCAAGCCTTGTGAAAAGGGAGAGACGACGTCAGGCTTCAAAGCTTCGCAAACAAGAGATTTTTCTCTCGTATCGGCGGCAGGTTGCACGGATATTTGGCTTTTTAGACACAGATTTCAATCAAACGCTTCCATCACCTTCCAGCTGCAGGTGATAAACACTACAGCTGATGAAACTAATGGAGCAGACCGCAGGCTGAAAGGTCAGCCTTGGCTGAAGGAGAAATGCCTCATACTAGTCTTCAAAAAAAAGTGGCTTTATAAGCATACCGTACACAAACCTAGCCAATAGCGCATGCATGAGGAGTCATGTGTTACTTCACATTGCTGTGTTTTTTATTTATTGCAATGTTTATCATACAAAATATACACATACAGCAATTAAACAAACAACAACAAAAACCTGTTCCTTAGCCTTAGGTCTTGTCTACATGAGAAAATGGCAAAGTTCCACGTCATCTCTATTTCATTTAAAATAGATTTATTCAGTGGATTCTCAAGTTAATTAAGAATTGCTCTAAACGTAGTTGAAAACTAAACTATGCCACTCTTAAAACAGAGCAAGCCACAGTTGCCTTTTACATAAGTCTTTAGCTTTTGCTATGAACTTTTGCTATGTCCAGAGAAGCTTTCTCAATTCCTAATTAATATACCAGAAGCCTTCTGTTTGACAACAATAAAATAGAAGCAAAAATAGTTCAATCAAAATAATGGATGGCTACTATCACTGAAGTATTGTGTACAATGCCACTAAAGGGGCATCTAACAACATTACAGTTATTAATGAATTATGGAGCTTAATCACAACTGTAAGCATAAATACCAAGAATGAGTTTTGAATAATAATCGCATTTTTCAAGTTGTTCTTCAACAAAACTAACTCATTGCAGAAGTGTCCTTTGCTGGGTTCATCCTGTTGGGTGAGCTGCAGGCATAAGAAAAAGCGTAAATAGCCGTATCTACAGTAAGTCAACTTCCTGTGTTTTTAAAGGCGTACCTATCACTATCATTCGTAATAGCATACCTATCACTATCATTCATATGCCCCCAGAAGAACCCTGACTTTTCACTGCAAAAAATTTCAGATTTGAGACCACATGTTCTTATAGGGTGCTCCAACCTCTTTTAGAAAAAGAGGTAGGCTCTAATTGTAACTTCGCTCTGCTATTATACTAATATTTAATATATCAACACAGATGCAAATACAGATAATTCTAGATTAGGCCTATTACCAGAAACAAATATTTGTTTAAAGCTCTGCCAAACATTTATGATTTGCTCTCATGTTTTCTACACAAGCTGTCTACTGCAGAAATGACTCTTAAAGGAATATTTCATCCAGAAGGACAATTTCTGCCATGAGGATAAGAAAAGGCGTGCCGTGCCTTGTCTGTCGGAAAACGCTCAAGAGCGCTTCTGTGAAATGCTCTAATATTGCAGCTGGCAGGGCAAGCGCCTGAACGCGGCTGACAGGTCGCCGCTCTCTCATTCCTGCACCCAAGTTTGACCTAGTTAGGAGCGTGCAAGGCAAGAAGGGAAGGGTATCGCAATTCATACACGCTCAGAAGCTGTGTTAGAATTTAACAGCTGAAGCCTCTTAAGCTGCCCTCGCTTCTCGCAATGCTTAACACTGACTGACCCACGTATATAAGGCTGCCTTGTATGCATACCCACAGACCAAACAAGCATTTTTGAAGCCATGACTAGGAAGGACTGTGTCTGTCTGGTTGCACTCTCAGTTCAGTCTCTCACTACGTAATGAATCAAGAGAGTCTTTAATTATATGATCACGTGATATTTTTTTCCATGGACCTATCTCAGCCAGCACACAAGAAAGACCTGCTCCAGCAATGAATCACAGCTGGGCAGCAAAGGAGATTGTCGTCTGCCTCGCTGCCGAGGGTGGAAAATACGTGATGCAAAGCCTGGCTGTCGGGCAGAGAGAGAAGGGGTTGCTGGTCAAACTGGACATTGCCCTAGAGAACTGCAATTCTAACTACACCTCTGCCACAGACTTATTGTTTGATACCAGTCATATTACTTCAATACACCATTTAAAGAGATGGACGCCAGCTCTCATTTCCCAGGTTATCTGCTTCAGTGAGCTAATGGCAGGCTTGCAGAAGTGCTGCAGCACTGAAATTAGTGTCAGCTTTGGAGTATGGCAAGGGGCCAACGAGGAAGCAGACTGAGATCTGGATTTTGGCCAGGTAATCTTAACATCATTATGTAATGCAGCTATAAAAACTCAAAATCTTTAAGCACCCCTACCTGACTGCATTGAAAAGGCTACAGCTGACCCAAGACAGGATTGATCTACCTTCTCCTCCATGCTGAAATACACAACGCTAAACAATTTTGGGGATTAACCTACCCACTCATGCCAAAAGCCATATGAGAGCTGAACAGAGACACCTTCATACAGGTTACAGCTAACAGAACCCTTCCTTTAACTCAAGCAGTAGTAAACTGCAGTTTAAGGACATGAAGAAATAGGCTTATGAAAGGAATCCTACTATATGCAAATACCTGACTTATTCTCAAGGATTACAAAAATTTTGTAAATTTGTAACATTAGGTGTCAGGGAAGAAAAATCATCAAAGAAACACCAACCTTTAGGCTAAGGTTGTGCAATAGCAGGATAAACCTCAGAGCGAAAAAACTAGAAGCAATTTATCGCCATTTATTCCCTGCTTAGTATTTATACTGCTTCCCAGGTAGGGGGAAGCTTCAGCTCATTTCTTCTTGCTTATCCCTGCTGGCTAGTAAAAAAAAAGTACTTGTGCGCTATTTCTAATGTTTCCTTGCTAATCTGAAAACTATTATGACAACATATGCATTCTAAATTTAAAAATAGTATTTTCAAGAGCGCTTATCATTTTGAAAGTTCACCTTGGAGTTAGAGAAAATAAATTCTTCTATAACCAGCCTTTCAGGTTTGGGTGTTCTCTATTTTCTAAGAGTCCACCTAAGACAGGTAGATCTTTTTTCATTTCTTCCTGTATCTATGATGAAAAGCACCTGGAGGCCTGCCAAAACCCTCACAATTAACTAGCACCATAAAATAGTCTAACACATTTCAGAAGCCTGACTTCTTGATGTGTCCTCCGAAAACCCAGGCAGCTGCAAATCAGTATCAAGCCAGTTACTCCGGAACATGAAAATACAAAAGTTAATCATGAAAAATAGAGTTTGCAAACTAATTCATATAATAGCTTTCTGTAAGACTATTTAAACCTCAGTTAGACTCTCAGCCCAACTCCCCCTCCCTTCTGCATTCTGTTCCAATTATCTCAGTCCAGCCGTATCAAATACGCACAATTAAAATATAGCAGAGTTAAAGGCAAAAGTGGGAACAGAATCACATAATAGGAACTGTCAAGCAAACATCAGTGGTACTATCAGATCTATCTCCAATTTATGCCCTAACGCGTAAACATGAAACAGCCCTGTACTTACAAAAGACCATCTATAAATTAACAATAGATGTTTAGAAAGATCAACTTCTTATGTATCAAAATTGGAGCGGCTTCTCAAACCACAAGGGTGTTCTTCCTAGAACACCCCTGAAACCAGAACTGGTTTTATTTCCATTTTTCTTTTTTCTTTTAGTAAGCGGTCCGATGAAATGGGACAGGAAAAAAATGCTCCTTTTTTCCTGGCATGCAGAGTTCTTCAACTTTGGGTTTTGTTTCTTTAAGTATAAAGCAACAAAAACCTCTTTGTTGATAAAGGCACATCCTTAAAATTCTTCAAAGTCTTTTAAAGTCGCACGTAATTAAATTGGCCTGTCATTGAGGATTTTTTTGTTGTTGCTTTGAGGGGGACGTGTGGGGAGGGCAGTTTAAACTTGTCTTCTACAGTTTTCAGAAGTAAGCCTGGGCATTACCAACATTTCTAGATGCTAAAAAAGATCACATTAATATTCAGATTCATTTTATAGTCAACTCAGAAGTTGACAAAGCAATTTGTCAGAAGTCTACTTTTATTCCTCAAATCTGAAATAAAATACCAACTTTCAAATGCAAAGGTACCCCCAGTACTTTAAATAATCATTTGAGAACCTGTCTAGAAACTGCAGTCAGTTTAGCTTTTCAGAAGGTTGTTGGCTCATGTAAATATCTCTGAACTCAAGTACAATGAGACACAAAGTATAAGACCATGGGACATATTTTTTTAAATGGAGAAGAAATGTCAACTGCAACAATCAGTCTGTTTCCTATTTAAACAAGGTGCTTACCATTCAGCAGAAACAATATGCAAAGTATTTCACTAAGCCAGGGTCTTTTTGGATACGTGTAGCAATGTGTCTAACCCCTTTGCCTGAAAAGGCAAAAAGCAAACACCCCACAGATTCAGCAAGACCTTCAGAACTACCTTCCCATCCAACTCAAGACAAAGCATGAACGAATAAGGTTTTAACGGACTCTTACAGACAAGCTCAGGAAATCAATGAAGTCTCAGAAAGCTCCTTCTCTCAGAAGCACTGCAACAACAGAAATAAAAGCTGACCCCCTCCAAATTGGAGAAAGACAGAGGAGCTGGAGAACGCATCCCAAAAGCAGAACTTTCACAATTCTCATGTGACTGATTTTCTTACTGAATCTCAAGGCATCATAACCTAACAAGCCCATCACCTGGTGTCTCAAATTTTACACAGCCCCCTCACTAACAGTACCCTTGGACACCAGCCTTCAAATGCTCCCTATCTTCTTTACACTCTTTTGGTTCTCCCTTTACTCTGAAGGTAATTTATAACCAAAAGAAAGAAAAGCTGGTTCTCTAAAAGTTGGGTTTTTTTTCCCCCCACTCTCTCTATTTATTACCTCTTAACGTTCCCAGATATTAGTTTTCTGAGAGCAGAAAATCAAATTCGGGATTTGGATCACTCACATTGACCCAGCAGTGCTAGGCTTCCGAGTCACCCACATATTGTTTGTCCGTCTCCTCAGCACTATTGCCTTCGGCTTAAAAGTTGCTTTCATTGTTGGCACAGTTATAAAAGGAGAGGGGGATCCTTTCAATCCATGCACTGCAAATGGGTAAGGGAATATAAGCATGTAGGCGGATCAAAAATAACGTCTTCCTAGCTGGAATCCTACCAAAGTAAGCACCAATCCATTGACAGTTTAACCATGCAGTTCTTCCAAACTTCTTTCCTTCCTCCTCTTACTCTCCAGAGGTGCAAATGCTACCAACCTTAAACACACGTTTTTACAGCAAAAACAGGACCAACCTCATAACGCACAACAACCAAAAAAAGAAAGTTGACCTGACCATGAAACACTATAGTTCTGCCACTGATTTCATTTAAGAAACTACCATTGACTTTAAGTAGAGAAAGTTGAGGCCCCTAAGTATTTAACAGCTATAGCTGTGACTACAGTCAGTGGTCAACAGGCTGTTGAGAGAGTTTAATACGAGAATACTATATTACTACTGACATGTTACGAACAGCTAGGAAGTTTCATGTTCCTGTTTATGACACACCTTATTAGCTAGAAAGTTTATACTGTGCTGTCATCAAGAGAAATTTTAATAACGTCCTTTCACAAGCAAACCAGAAATTCAAGTAAACTAGGATTCTCTTGTTTGTTTAGTATTTATCCCCACCCAATTAAATAAAAAAACCCTATAAATAATAGTCTGAAGCCTACAAAACCACAAATATGGCACAAGACAAAAGATGTGAAATCATACTGAAACCACACTAAAATAAAAGTTTTTGGCCCTGATACACGCTGTACACTAAGAAATGTTCCATTTACGAGTACTGCAATTCTAAATGTAGAAATTCACAGAAACACTTCAGCAGCAGTTCCTCTGATCATACGATTTTAAATGACTTCTAGACATTTTGCTTAACAGAATATGTTTTCCCTACATGCAATTTTAGCTGCATGATTCATATTAAAAACAATCAAAATTTTACAGCTAAGTGGTAACACGTAACTTCAAACTCAAAAACATAAAAGACAAACAGTTCAAGAACTTCAGCGTTAGCAGTCTTTTTTCAGGAACGGAATAAAATACCAGATTTCACTCACTGACTTATATTCCTCACTTTTAAAAGTTTATTTAAATAGCAGACAACATATATTAATCATATAAATCTTTACAAAATAAATTTGATCTGTTAAATTAAATAAATAAATAAATTTCAAAGAATAACTGAAAGCTAAAACCATATCGAGTGAAGGAATATTTATTACAACCCTGATCGCGCTCTTCTTCATGACACTGGCATCACAGCAGCACCTAGCCACTGATAACTCAAGGAAAAAATGTGAGGAACCGATTTTACATATATTAGAACTGAACATGGCATAATTCAGATCCATACTATTGGATTCTGTAAGAAAAACTTTGTATGACATAGGTGAGAGAACTGTCTCAATCTCTGGCTTAAATCTTGAAACCGAAGTGAAAAGGAACACAAGCTGCATGAAAATCGCTTTAAAAATAATAAAATAAATTTTAAAAGTGAATTATAACCTGAACATCAAGTAGAAATTCAATAAAGGCATATGTTACATCTGTTAGAATGACTGGTGATGAAAAGGATTATTAAAAACCCTTTCTTATAAGCAGTTTAAAGTTTTGCCTACAGTCTCAATTTCTGATGTTACCTACTTCCCCCACGATGTTTCACTGCCCAAGGGAGAGGATGGGAACCAGAAGGAAGATCATTCCTAATTCCAGGCCAAGCACTAACAACACAGGCCACAATAAATATCTAAAAATATGATCTGCAGTTGCTATTAACTGCTGAGCTTTTATTCTTTTCCCATACAAATAATTTGCTCTAGTAATCGTGAACAAGTGGCTCAAACATCAGCAAGGTAATCTGCCCAGACATATCTCCAAAGTCAGGGACTGGAATCATTATGAGAAACAAAGGCACTTTCAGAGGTGCTATTTGAAAAGCATTAAGACTAATAACTATTCATATGGGATAGAAGAAAATAGTTCCGAGAATACTGTACAAGAATCACTTAACCTTTTGGGGCACGGCATGAGTTATACCAACTGCATTTAAACCATGTGCCCCCTTCTGCAACTGGTATAGAATAACCTAGCCCAAACATGCTAGCGCAGAGTAAAATTTGTCAACAACGTCAGTTCAAGTTATCGGAGAAAAAAGAAAAAAGGACTTCCTGGAACTGTTAGCTTAAAGCCATGCCATCTAGATATGTAACCAAGGTGCCAAACATACAAGTGGATATTGCCAGCCATGCAGTTTTAAGACCCTTTTTTTCTAATACAGCAAGCTCTAAGCTTCACTAGCTGCATGTCTGCCAGCATCCAATTCTGCGAGTTTATTCACACTTATCTTTGATCACACCTCTTTACTGTAATAACCAGCTTGTGAATTTGTAAGACGTCCCTAGAAAGACATGGAAACGCTGCTGTTGACTGACGAGCAACGGACACCCTCTGAAAGCCTGTATCGGAGCCCTGACCGAGTTGAGGGAAAGCCAAAACAGCAGCACGTGTCAGGCGCCAGGGTCACACTTTGCTTTGGAGCAGGCAGTTAAGAATTATCTGATCAAGGGAGGGATGCATAACTGACCAGAGCAATGCTAGGCACGGCTTCAGACATCTTGGGAATTGAATTGTGAAGTGCAAGATGAAAATAAAAATCAAGTAAAGCAGTTTAGCGAGGACAGGTTAAGTTCCTCCTGTTCATATGGATATTCTGCTATTGACATTTTATTTTCTGTTTAAAATTGATGATGAGCCAAAAAAAAAAAAATCATATAAAAATGTGAAGAAGGAGTTTTATAACATTTAAAAAACAGCAGTTTTATGCTACGCTAATAAAATCTATGAAATTCAACTACATTTAAGTAGCACTTATTTGATACTATTGGGAGATTGAATTTTAAATAGAGTTTGGAAGAAAGCAGTATGTTCTATACCACACAAAGAAGCTATAAAAATACCACTACAGCCCTCCAGAGATATTAAAATAATCACAACACAAAAGGAACTTGGGGGAAAAATATCAATAACCGCAAGTGCTTTCATGTCCTGGTGCTCACCTCCATTAATCTGACTGTTGCATTCAAGTAAGCTAAAATGGGTGTTACCAACAGGTGACTGGGTTCAGTTTATCTAATACTCATACAAAATGCAAGCATAATGAGTTAACAAAAGTAAGTGATGAAACAACATCACTGCAATCAGGATTTATTACTTCTAGGAGCACACACAAACAGGAGCTATCGCGTTCCTTTTCCGGGGTCCACCGAGGAATCTTCTCTCCCACATTTGGCTTTTCAGTACCATTCAAGCACCCATAAACCCATCATTTACATTAGCAGTTCTCTTTTCGCAGTTTTATTTTGTTCAACAGCCAATTTCTGCTGACCTGCCTAACAGCAGCAATTTCCAGGGAGTGGCTAATTTTAAAGCAGGCTCCACATTTTACCTGGATCAAGGCAGCAACTGGACATCTCTTATCTCCTTCACACATCAAACGATGGGGGAGGGACCAAAAACTTTTAAATATTGACTGCTCCTTACGTCCATTCAGTCACCTACATTAACAAATTCCTTCAAGAGCTTCCCCTAGGAGTCGGACACTGGATTTCCTTTTCAAAGCCAAGTGTTTGGTCGGACCTTATTCAAGGAAACCTACCCCTGCTTCTCAAAAATTAACAGGCCCATCGCAGACAGAAAAAGAAACCTGATGGTACTTTCCCTGTGCTACAGAAAACATAACATGATCCACATTTGCAGAAGAAAAATTAGGACAGTTATGTAGACTGATATGGCCTACAAACAAACCTGCTAACATGAAAGAAAAGCTCTTTACTAGCAGGTGAGGACTACAGAATAACATCCTTGGCTGATAAAGCAAAGGACTTCTCCCCTCAGGTCTTTTCAGACAGACATTACAAGAACGTTCTCAGCAGCCCGAACCTTCCTAATACACTACGTGCTTTTCCTTCAAAACTTTGTATAACTAAATGGAAGAAAAAGAGACTGCAGATACCCTTGTTATTACATCTAAAGCCAAAGGGTTTACAAACAACTAGACAGTAACACGACATCTTTTTACACCGCTAAGCTGCAGTGCAGGAAAATAAAACAAGATCCATCCTTTTACCTTAAAATTAGCCATTGCTTGTATTAAGAGTAATTGTTTGTATTAAGAATGAGATGAGAAAGATAATTGTTTGTATTAAGAATAAGATGAGAAAGATACTTTGGCATAGCAAAGGGAAGGACAGCAATCTGCGAACCCAGATAGGAAAGTAGATGTCCGTAAGTCATCCCATCAAGAGAAAGGCCACATCTTTCAAATGACTTTTAAGATACTGCTTTAGAGACCAATTTTGAAACAACTTTTGCCCACTGCCTAAACAGGTTTTATAATGATGTCTTCCTTAGCAATCTTCACAAGAGATCGCACTTTTCAAAGGATAAAATTTTCATATACAGAAGTATGATGAGTTTCAGCAATCTCCAACTGGAACAGCTATAGAGGAGTGGGAGAGACAAGAGAAGGTGATCGTGTTCAACAGGCTGAATTTTAACAGTTTTGAACAGAGCGTTTAATGTCTCAATAATATCAGAAACAGTAGCCAACAAAAAAACCCCTTAATTTTAAATACAGTTTCAAGAACATATTTTAGAAACAACTATCAAAAGATTTTCCTTTTTTCCGGTAAGCAAGAGGTTATTTCACTTAACAGCTTTGCAACGTCACTAGATAACTGGTAAACACACTAATACATTTGTCATTTATAAACTCCAACTAAATAAAAACTAAAAGCAACTAAAAGCAAGCGCTAGTACTAATCAACAGATGACCATTCACCTTCCTCCTTTCACCATTCCGTTTTCCAACCCCCAAGCAAACGTATGGACTCGATAATCAATTCCTTACTGAGGTGACTCCTTCCCATTTACAGGATCTGTACATTTGACTGTTGATTACAGGCAAGCTTTGGCAGGTTCCTGTGGCAAGCAAGCTTGGAGTTAGCTCAGTCCCGCCTTCAGAGAGGAGACTCATGAAGGACAAGAAGATTTAAATAAAAATGGAGGGGAGGGGGAGAGTAAGGATATTAAAGGTACTAAGGCATTCAAGCAAAAAAACGGCTATTAAAAAAGTCAAATTGTTATTTTTAAGCTTTGCTACCCCTTGCATACGGTTGGTTCTGCTGCTCCCAAGCCATTTCTACTGCAGCTCAGTATATTAAGAACTCAGTCTATTGCCCGAGCCATTCTTGACCCCATTTTGCAGACGACTATTCAGAGGAACGGACGCCGCCGTCCAGAGCAAAACTTGGTTGTTGGAGGGCACAAAAGCGACGAGCGCTCCCTTCGATAGCTTAGATGCTGAGGTAATGCCGAACGAAAGCAGTGGACGCAAACAAATGAATCGTAGCTTCAGGCTGGAGTAATATCAGGTGCATCTCTACACCCCGAGGGCTCAACTCCTACACTTCTTAAGTCCCTCCCCCTGAAACAACCTCCTGCAGTTTCACTTAGCGATCAGGCAGAGAACAGGTACTTCTCTCCCAGCAGTGACAGCTACAGCTTAACACCACCGATCGCCTTGGAGCTTTCCGACATCTAGGTATCTGGTAAGTACCTTTTTTTTTTTTTTTTTTAAAAAAAAAAAAGGAAATGCTCAAATAAAGCGTGCTCGGGTTAATACGTGAAAAGCCAGGCAGAGGTGTTGGCTCTGCAGCTGCCTCCAAAGCCCAGGTTACTCCTAGCAGGTGCACTCGGGGCACAGCTTAAGACTTCAGCAGAAAGTTTCGACAGAGAAGGAGGCGTTTCAGTCTGTGAGAGAAAAGAGACTCTTACAACTTTTTACAATAATTAACTCTTGTTGGTGAAAAGTTGGTTTTTCATGCAGAAATGTAACGTATTATATAGAAGTAGGACAAGAACTGTAATACATTAGATGTAGCTTAAAATTGCTCTGTTTTGTCTGCCACCGAGTCTTTATATAATAGTATCAGGTTATCTGAAAGCTTGTATGAAAATAAGGTATTCAACTGCAGTTTTGATTCATTAGTTTTCCAGCTTCTGGGAAATTAGTAAGGCAAATGGGATTGCTTTGATTTTTCCTCTCTCTAGTCAGTCCAAATGCAATACGATTTGGAGTTATTAACCTAATATTTACAAAGATTTTCATTTCTTACTCGCTCTGCCTAACTAATTTATTTAATCAGCGTTGCTGTACTTCCTCTCACCCGCATACGCACTCTCCTCCTTGGTCTGCACCTTCCCTACACACACACACACACACACACACACACACACACACCTTCCTGCCCAGTCCTCGCCAACCCACCGCTCGCACCCCTGTTTCTTCCTAGTTAACACACAGTTGTGTTAAAATCTATCTTTCAGCTTAAAGGAACTGGAAGTTTAGAAGGGAGTGGGAGTTAATCACGGGAAAATCTCAACTAGAATAAAACTCACAAATCTTGTTCTTGCAACACACTAGGTAGGTGACAATGGCATGTCCTTGAGTTATGCAATAATGCCACATCACAATATTTTAATTATAGCATGTCCTTCAAAATGTTCCACCCCAGTGAGTACTCCTGGTCAGAGAGATCAACATCACCAAAAGGATCCTGCAATACTAATGAAGTGTGCATGACAAACTGTTACGTAGTCTGCTACAGCAATGTCCTAAAAAGAAACATAATTACCATTCCTGCTCTTAATAAGACATTCTGAAATTTCTCCTTTGATCAGCTGGACACCTTAAACAATTCAGACTACCTAAAAATGAAGAAACAGCATGTATATATATGTGTATGTGTATATATGTGTGTGTGTGTGTGTGTGCACACGCACGCATGCGTGTGTGTATATACACACGCCCAAACATATATATATATATATATATATATACACACACACACAAACAGAAATGTATGTATATATATATACACACACAGACACAACATGAGTCAATATTCTTATTTCCCGGACTTAACATGTTATAAAAGCAAGGAGCTAGCAACAACGTGTAATTTTAAAAACGGCATGAAGAAAACTTGGAGCTCTCTGACTCTGGAGCTGGAACGGGCTGGAGTCAAGAAAGCTCCAACGCTACCGACCAGGGACGCACACACGACGAAGAGCACCTCACCTTTAACCAGTACTATCTGAACAAGCTGCTTTCAGCAAAAATATAAACAAACAAACTAGTACATTTCAAAACTAGCAAGACAAATTTAGGATAATGTATAACTACCTGAACTGCTAAAATCAGGAACCCAGGAAATAATTTTCAACTTCAAAAAAAAAAAAAATTACCTGAAAATTATGGTCCTGCTACAGATTTTTTTTTCCCTTTTTAAAAGGGTATCACAGGTTATTGTATTCCAGTTTAAGGTAAAAGCAATACTCATTTTGACTTTTCCTTTGTAATATTAAATTTTAATTTCTTTAGCACGAAACACACATTGTACAACTACAGGTAACTGACTTTTCTATACAGACAGCTTTAAGAGGTGGCACTTATTTTAAACCATTAATGTTTATGCTGTACGTGCAGTCAAACAGTTTTTTTAATTATGAAATAACGTATCTCTGCCAGATACTTTACTTAGAGATGGGAAGGGAAATTATCCTTCTTGGCTGGGTTTAGAAATATTTTTCTGTCGGCATTTTTAAGCCATAAGAAAAAAGGGATTAGCTAATAAAAGAGAGAAACAGAACATGTGGCTGGCTGACCCTGGCCTGCGATTACTGCGGGGCAAACTCCCTCCGAAACAAGCTGCTCGGTCGCCTTCTCTCAAGCAGGAACGGCAGCTTTCGGGAGCACCACTGTCTCTAGGCTGAGCCCGCCACCAAAACAAATGAAAAACAAGGAAAAAAAAACCCACGCTCTTATAGGTCTCTCCTGTCATACACATAGCAAAGACGCTGCCAATGCTCTAGGTTTCTAACATTAAAATGGCAACAATGCATTTTACTTTACTGAGAAACAGGAATAACTTGAATCAAAGTGAAATCCCAAGTACAAAGTGGTGGGGGGGGGAAGCAGGACACACAGGAATTTGCATTATTAAGCAAAGGAAAGCTAGCAGAACAAGAAAATCTAATTAACATCTCCTTATTATAAAGTGCTGCCCCTGAATGCAAATTCAGACTGTTATCGTAAATGGCTAAACTAAGAACGCAGTGGAGTTTTGACAACAATGTCTTTTTTCAAGAATAATTAGTACAAGTACTTCCAAGGAGATACAAAGAACAACAGGTACAAACTGACTTGGTCAAGTCCATTACAAACTGTCCATGTTAGCTATACATCATTAGTCAAAAATAAATGCAGCAAACTTACTTAAGGCAAAAACAAGGACCAGCTACCTATCTGGAACTCCCCTCCTACGCCTCGAATAGTCTTCCTCTTTTTTTTTTTTTTTTTTTTTTAAATGTAAAACCATTATTCTTACTTTTTCACAGGAATTCTGGTAATCATTTTTTAATATTTTTTATTTACTGAACCATTCTTTTAACCAGACTCCAATGACAAGATTTTAACATGCTGCTGTATATTCTAAATAATTATTATATTTCACGGATACATTTTCAGTGTCCAACTCAAATAAAACAAACAAACAAACAAACAACTCTGCTAAAAGCTGAGAAATGCAAAACTACTCCTCTACACAATGCTTCTAGTTGTTTAGGCTGTCGTGTATTTAATCATTCATTAATTTTAAGAAAAAGCCTGATTGTTTTTTCTATTCATAGAGGAGCTTTGCACTTTTCAGGATGTTTTCACAACTATTTTAACAAAATTCATACTTCTATGACATCAGAAACAATACATAATATATTTTGCTAGAATTACTATACCTGATAAAACAAGCAGCAATTCTGTAGCTTTGCCTTCAGCTTTCATGTGTTGCGTGTTATTTTCTATTAAATAAAAATCTCTGATTTAAGAAATGCAAAACATCTCCTACTTTAAATTCTCCCAGCATGTAATTACCAGCAATTCTTCTCATAAACTTAATATTTTAATACTCCTAATTCAAACTTCTATGTAAAAAGCGTTTAAAGAAAAAAAAAAAATCAAGCTATACTAGTTACTCTTACAATTAGTATTCCAGTAGTTTCGGGTAACACAATAGATACAGTACGTGGTTTTGCAACAGTCATCATTTTGATAATGATGCTTATAGTTCATGATGAAATCATCAGTTTTTAGATCTCTGCCATAACACATCCTATAAAATCATGAGAACTTGACTCTGAGAGTTTCTCACGCCTTCAGAATCAGCGAACATAATGGAACAAGCTGATACAAGCCCTCCTGACTTATCTACTGAGCAAATCATTAGGCTGTATAAAGTATCCACAACCTCAGTTTTTCTGAAGAAAGGCAGATAGATCATTCCCCTATAAATCAATCGCTGTCAGACACTTTTTACCTGAATTAATACACTTGTGTGTATGTGCTAACTACATGCAGTATGCAAGGTGCTGCACAGCAGAAGAATGCTGAACATGTTTATCAAGCAGAAGATTGTATTAGTCAGATATTGCAGGACTCATTTCTCTTAATTGAATTAGGAAGAGGAAGAAAATTCGTGTGGTTTTATCCTTTGAGAGACTGGCCACTTTTGAGGTACCCATTGAGATTAGGTTGTTAGGAAATGCCATGCCAGGTAAAAAGAAGGGGTTGGTCAGTCTCTGAAAGAGCCAAGTCAGCTACGCTCGTGCAACCAATCCACTCCACCCTCATTTCACCAAGCAGGAAATTCCCTCCTCTCTTTCCCCAACCGGCTGGACAGGCTTGCCCCATATGCAGCTGCTGCCAGGACCTGCCTCCTCTCCTTTTACCCACCTCCACTTCTCTTCTCAACAGCTCCACCTAGATTCCTACTTTCTTCTTCTGAATGAACGTTCCCTCAGTTTTCAAAGAAAACTCCTTTAAGCCCATCGTATTTGCAGGTGATTGGCACTGCTGAGTATTAGGCCACTTCTCTGAATATATTTAGGTGCTGAAAGAGGAGGAAATTAAATGCACGTCTATCTCAAATGTTTCTTTTCTTAAAAAAAAAAAAAAAGAAAAGAAAAGAAAAAAGAAAAAAAATTTCACCATATATAACAAGAGGGAGAATACAGCTGAAAGACTGCACTGGTTTTTATTTAGTTCCAGTGTTCACTACAGCTAATTTTAACCTTTTCGTTACAGTTCCTGTGCTGCCAGTTGCAAAAGTGTTGTTTTCCGGCATCCCCTACTCCCCTGAGACACCACGGGAGTTGGCGTCCTCTTTTCACCTGGGAAAAAGGATTCTAGAAACCTGAAAAACTGGAAATTTCAAGAGGTTAAAACTGAGGAAAGCTAACCGCAAGAAAGTTTTTATAAAGAATCATTATATTTAATCATTTAAAGCAGGAAAAAAATGAGTCTCCTCAAAGAACGTAAGCCAAAGAAACCTCATTACATCCCAAGACCGCCAGGAAAGCCATTTAAATATAAGTGCTTTCAGTGTCCCTTTACTTGCAACGAGAAATCCCATCTTTTTAACCATATGAAGTATGGTCTCTGCAAAAACTCAATTACTTTAGTATCAGAGCAGGATCGCATTATCAAGTGTCCAAAGACCAACTCCTTGGAGCCCAAACAGATAAATCAGCTAGAATCTACAGTTAAACCGACGTCTTCTAAATCTATCACAAATGGACTATCAAATCTCGATTCAAAGCCTCAATACCCTTTTGCGAAGGAAGACGCCAAGGAAAATGTTGAATTACAAAACCAGGCAACAAACACGTCAATTCAAGGACAAAAACCTGCAATTCAGAAGGAATTAACTCCTGCCAGTTCTACAACAGAAAGTGCCATCAGCATGCAGCCCCTTTTGGACAGCATTGTAAGGCCCTCAGCTTTTATTCCTGTAGGAGAACACAGAGATAGTAAAGGCCCAGAAGCGAATGAAGTATCTGAAATTATATCCCTCTCTAACAAAAGTTCACCTTTTCACGCTAAATCTGCATTTCATGCACCAAATCACCCATGGAAAGCAGGTTCTCCTTTTCTCCCAGAGTTTCCACACAAAGTTGCTCCTACAAAAGGTTTCGGCTCTATTTCACCTTATATGCAACCAATGATTCCAGAGTACTCACCCCATTTTTATGAACACAGGCTGGCTATCTATGCACCTTACTTACTTCCAGGTAATTCAGAGTGTGAAAGCTCTGCTCTGTCTGTCTATGGCACACAAGAGCAAAGACACTTTATTCCCCACGCTGGGCCACTTCCAAAACCGATAAACCCATCAGCATATGAACACTATCGATTGTTCCAACAATATCACTCCACTCCTCCAATACCATACGGATTTTGTAGACCAACAGATCCTCCATTTTACAGATTTTCACACGTAGCTGGTATCAACAGAGATCAAAATTCTCATCTAATGGAAGAAACTACCTTGCTGTATCCGGCTTCTTTAAGTCCATCCCAACAATACCCTCTAAGCTCACATAAAAAACAAACAGATTACGAAAAGGAAATGACATTGTTGCATGCCAAAAGTCATTCCAAAGATGACCAAAATGAAAGAGAGAACGCTAAAATGAGCCCTCTTGCAGGAAGCGCGGCAACAGGCTCCCCTGGTAGACCTAGCCCAACCAACTTCACTCAGACAAGCCACACTTGCGAAGGTTTATTTGACCTCTCTAACAAGTCATCTGCCACATCGCTTGGCAAGTATGATCAACCAGAAGAAAACTTCACAGCTTTCAGACCTGTCAGAAAAAGCACCGATCAACCACCTCTACTTCAAAGCACGCAGACCCAGCAAGATGGAGGAGATTCACCTACCAGGTAAAATAATAATAAAATTACTCCATAAATTCTTGTCAGATTTGCTGAGATAATATAAAGCTAACATATATACATTTCGCATAACAGCTCTAAAATATTTAAATTTACAGCACTGAGGAAAGTTATTCTATAGGATATATCTGTGCAAAATACAGTACAACCCAATCACTATAGTGGACCACTCATTCTGCTTAAGTGTCAGGTATCTCCAACATCATTACTATGCAAGTATCCACACATTTCAGGAAAATACCTGTATTAGAGTGATATGCATGGTGAAAGGGACTTGGGGGAGAGAGGGAGAAACAACATTATCAGACTTCTAGCAGGAATTTTTATTTTCTTCTGTCTACTTCCTCAGCCCCGATTTATAAGAGTACTTGCTAGTAAATTCTCTCTTCTACCCATTCCTTTCAGCATTAATGTCACCGATGAAGATTCATATGTACCGAACGAATGCCATAACAATGAGGGTTCACTGTCCAACACCGAAGACGACACAGGGATAGCGCCCCTCAATCTTTCAAAGAAGCCCGACACAAACACAGGACCTGCTCATGAACATGCATACAAAAGCACTTCCAAAGCAGAAAGCCAAAATTTTCTAGAACTGCAAGACATGCCTCTGAATCTCTCAGTAAAAGACTCCTGTAACACAGGAAGCCTGAAAACTGCATTCCACAGTCCAGCTCATGAAAACGGTGCTGCTACTTCTCCAAAACCCAAAAATGAAAGTTCCATGGCAGACGCATGTAACCCCAAGAACCCTATTAACAGTGCCGGTGACAAATGTTCCTTCACAGCTCACCGTAATGAAGCCCAAGACTTGAGAATTATTGACAGTTGTGATGAACAGAAGCAAACAGCAGCGGTAGCTCTCTGCCAGCTGGCCGCATACAGCCCTAGCAAAGTCAGAATGGACAACGAAGGGCAGAGTCCTCAGGACTGTAATACTTCATGTACAGAAGCTACTCGTAATTCTTCCGAAGCTCAGGATACTCAAAGCAATCAAAAAGTAAAAGGACAAAAAAGGACAAATCAAAAAGAATCAACAAAATCACAGCAAGGCACTAAAAGAGTAAGGCCAAATGACTGTAGCAGAGTCTTCACTTTAAGGAAGAGAACAAGAGTGTCATAATAGTCCACTTTCCAATGAGTTTCCAGTTACAAAGTTAGTTACCAACTACATCAGAAAATTTCAACATTCCATCTCCTATCAGGTTTGGTCCAAGAGAAGATATATTCAACCGCTACGATGTAAATAGAAAATGTTCATAATTTTATATTAATATTTTTAAGTAATTGAACTTTCCCTTGTATAAGCTCAGATTTTGATGAGTGAATTTTTGCATTCATTACTAAAATCACAGTATATGAGATGAATCTTTAAGGTTTTTTTGCAACTGTATTATTGTAAAATAACTTTTACACGTTCTTTTCTTACAAGACGTTTAAGCTCTAGAAACAATGTTGTTCAATAACATATTGTCATAGTATTTTTCAGGCTTAATTTCATTTAATAGTTTTTTTTTTCCTTGAAAAACTATTTTTATTTCACTGTGCAGTAGTTTAAATAAGCTTAAAATTAAACTTAGCTCTTTAGAATTTACTCTAAAAACTGTTTTCCGTAGGAATGCACTTCACCACTATGCCATAACGCAAAACAGACCACATTTTGCTACTTAGAGGCAGACACCAGTCTAAACAAACCGAACCAAACCTCGTAAAAGCAAGTTTTTCTTATGTTGGCTAAGAACAAGATTCAATTTAAAACAAAGCAAGCCTCCCAAACTGAAGTGGAACTAGCTGTATCGATCTGCACAGATTTTAAAAAAAGCCAGTTCATGTTTACCTTTACCTGAACCACTATGAAAACAATATTGAAAATTTCAAGATCTAAATGATTTAGGTGCCTCATCTTCTGAAGTTAGACCCTGGGCAATCTTGAACCTCCAAGCCTAAAAGGATATTTATATCATAATTTATTTCAGCTGAGGAAAACTCTCCTGGTGAAGGTTTCATTTTACTAAGCATGTATCACTAATTATCGGTTTCAGTGTACTTCTATATATGTTCTAAAACTATTTTCTGCTTCTACAACTGTGTATATAAACTTGCAATTTTTCAAATAAATCTGTGACCTGTACTTAAAATATATGGAAAGTTATTAATGGACACAAATATATTCACTACCCTATTTGCCATGCATACTTTGAAGAAGAAAATAGCAAAGAAATTGTTAGCTAAATTTTCAGTTTACAAGTAGAATTTGGAACGATGTACCAATCAGCTCTAAAGCTTAAAAGTCAACTATTCAAGCCACTATTCATACCTACGATTAGCTCCATTTCTGTCATTCCTGACAGGCACCTAACTCGATGTCCACAAACAAATTATTCCAGAGCTTCACCTTCCTTAGAATAAGCAATTCTGTCATGTAACACTTTTCGAACTACTCTCTTGCGGCATCTTTTACCCACTACCCAGTCCTGTTCTGATAACAGGAAACAATTGTCATAAGGAGAAGTTTTCCTTTAAGGGAGGAGAACACACTGTCAGCTTTGTCTTCTTTCAACCACAAAACCTTAGTTCTTTCAGTCTGTTGTCTAAAACTGAGTACCATGAGTCATAATTTCAGTATCCTGTAAGATGGAAGGATTACCACACTCTGTTTATGACTTCTTTTTCATCATCATGTCCTACCGAGATAAACGAAATTGATTGATTGATGTGGGTGACCCACATGACCTCTTAAATCCTTGCCTATGTAACTGCTGCCTAGGCAGTCACTCCCCACATCTTGAATTGTTTAGTCACTTGTTCCTAGCTAGGAATAGTATTTAGCATTGTCCTAATTTCTTAGATCGTTTTGTAAGGACAATCTGAACATAAGCCTGCTCTGTACAACAGAGTCCATCTTAACATCACTGTGTTAGCTTCTCTTCCAAGTATCAGAACTCCTTCTTTTGTCTTTCTCCAAATTATTATAATCAACGTTCAATTTCTGCAACAACAGCGGATTGGCTAACTTACATAAAGCAAGACTGAATAACGCAGACTCGTAAATTAAGCCAGAATATACTGTATTTAGTATACTTATTTTTCCAAATGAATTTTAATGGAAAATAAAGTCCATTAAGCAAAAGGGGGGAAAAAAAGGAGAAGGCGCTATTTTAAGTGTGCTACGGTTATTCTGCAGATCAGATCTGCTGACCAGTAATGAAGATTTGACTGAGATGTAGGTCCAACATATTTTCTTATTATCAGTTATAATCTTCACGAGCTGCATCCCATTCAACGCCCAAGTCTTTCCAATTTTATCTCTATAAATATAGGCTATTCTCTTTTATTCATCCTTCATAATCTAATTAATTTCTACCTTCTGTACAATTCATTCTCAAGTCTCAAGTCACTGAAGGAGTGGCAGTTTAGGCAAGATAGTCTCTGATTAGGTTGCTTATCCATCCTCTTACATGAGGACAGTTTGAATCCTTCGCACTGTTTTATTAAGAAACTTCCAATTCCCCCAAACTCATTTTTCCTCACACCGTTATGCCTCTTTCTCTCCCAGAAACACTTTGCTGCCGTGACTGTTTCCTCCTTCCCTCCCCTATCTCATCTTTATATTCCTGTACCATAGTAATAGAAGGCTAATCCTTAAGCAATTTGACAAATTAAAAATGCACACATAAACCTATATATACACTAAAATCACTTTCACAGGCAGCAATACATTTTTGCAGTACCTCTGCAGAAAGAGGAGGTAAGGGACACAACTACAGACCCCATTCTACACATGCAAATACTAAGCCTAAGAAGTGAAGAGATATGGCTTCAAAGCACAGACCAAATCACCGGCAGAGCTAGGATTCAATCACATCTCTTTTTCCAGTCCTATAAAGTTCCAAACTTGCATGAGCCCTTTAGAATTTTGTCCTGTTGAATGTACTACATTAGGCTATCCTGTTTCCTTGATAGAGGTCTACTGTTTCAGTTCTGCTAAAACTAAAATGAAGGCTGACCTTTGAATGATTTCCTGCTCTTAAAGTTTTTCAACTCTCTCTTCTTCACAATAGAGAGGCAAAAGTAATTAGAAAAGGGAAATCAACAGAAAGCTATCTGCACAAAAACTCTCACATTCAAAACAGATACTATTTGGACCTTTTCCTGGAAACTGACTTATAAACTGTATCAGATATTGTATTTTACAGTTCTTCTGGAACAAGTCAACAGATCTTCAAAACAGTAAAGATTCAGCAATCTAACTTATTAATATAAATCACTACCTCTGAAAATGCGGGTTCAGTCTCTCAACTCATACCAGAACACAGGAATAGCAGATGATATCAAAAGAACCACATAGCCCAAGACTCGGCCTTGAAAGCACCCAGTAGTGGATGTGTACTATTACATTCTGCTTCTGTCATTTCAGTTCTGTAGTAAGTTGACCAAAATCACAAGAGAGAACTACTGCTTTCACATTAGTACCTCCATACCTCAACATAGGTTCATACATATCGAACACACAAAGAAATAAGCCCTTCTGCCCTACTATTAATTTCTTTCTATCCTGATACTTCCAAAACTTACAAAAAACTTACAGTTCGCTGCATGCATTACGTCAAACTAGCCTCTAAAATTTAATCAGAAACAAATAGCATAAACTACCAGGTTTAAAGTGAAAGTTAGTCATCAATTATTTAATATAGTCTATGTAAATAATGACACTGGCACAATATAGCAACATACAGAACTATTTTATACAGCTGCACAAAGAAACAGGGGAAGGCGGAGGAAAAAAGAAGACCCCAAGAAACTAATGTCATTTTGGAAAGCAAAATTTATTAAGTACAAAAAAAGGCACACCCAAGACAATGCTTTTGACAGAAGTACCTGAAATATCCCCATAGGCATATTTTTTACTTTAGAATTCAATACTACAGTCATTATTCAGCCCATTCACATCAGCAAATTCCAGTCTGTTGCCACATATTAAATCTCCAATATTATAAAATGTTAATTCATAAACTTACTAACATTCAGCAACAACAACTCACCATCTGAAATTCGGGAAGGGAGTAACAAGCCTCTTCTGCCTAATTCAGCCAGAGCCAGGCACCCGCCATGCCATGCGTTGTCTGTTTCCTGGAAACTAATTTTAGAACAAAGACAAATTTTGTTAAGACTAGCTTTTCCTTTTCGGATTTCACTTCTCATGGTGAATTCCTAACATTTTAAAAGGCATATAATCCAAACTAGCATGTGTTTATCATGTTATTTTTTCTGTCAGACTTTTAAAATATGGGAATGAGTGGTTGAACATGTTTTCTTCCCAATTTGTGCAACATTAATATTGCTATAAATAAGATCAAATAAGCAATCATCAAAAAAAAATATTTATTGATATAAATGTAACCTCATTACAGAAGAGTGCAATATAAGAAACTCATCCAGAAAAGGAAAACAACCTTCAAGTACACTGGCAAAAGATGCAGATTTACAGAATATTTCCAAAATAACTAATAAATTTAATGCCAAACACAGTCCTGAACTAGTAAGAGAGGTTCAAGTGATAGTTTACAGTAAGAAAATTGTATACGTTTGTGCATTTCAAATTAGTAGTGGTGTTCGTATGCCTTTAAAAAAACAGGAAACAAAAGAGTGACTTGCAGTGAGCACAGCAAAAAGTATCAGAAACAGTACACTTTTTCGGAAGAGTGGCAGATGAAAGAGTGAAAAGGGGAAAGCGTGTACATTACATGACTAAACACGCAAAAAGTTCATTTTGTATTAAATTAGCAAGAGGAATCTAAGAATAAAACATCAAACAGCCAAACTAGGTCACAGCAAAGATTCATCTTGCCCAGTATCCTGTCTCTGACATGGACCAAGAGCAGATGCTTAGCAAAGACAAAGTATAAAGGATCGTTCCCTTAATAGCCTCCTCCTAGCTTCGGCGACCAGCAGTTTAAGGACTTCCCAAGCCAGCGGTTACAGTCAGAATGCCATGTTTAATAACTTCTGATGGGACTCTCTTCCATTAAGTTGTATAATCCCTTTCTGAACTCCCTTTACACTCTGGGCTTCCATAACATCCTGTGGCAATGACTTCCACAGTTTAATTATAATTGTGTGAAAACATACTTCCTGATGCTTCCTACTTCTCGTAAGAGAATATAGATTCTCATTTTATAAGAGCATATTCTCATATTATAAGAGCAAATAGTAAACAATTTCCCTCGTTCATATTCATTATTTTATGTAGCCCCATTATATCACTCAATTTTTTTTTCCAATTGGGAGAATCCCCATCGGTTACATCATCTCTCTTGGGAAAGTTACTCAGTGCTTATCATCATCCTGTCACACTTTGTACTCTTCCCAGTTTTGGTGTATCTTTTCTGCAATAAAGTAGCTAGACCACTCGCAGCATTTATGTGAGAAGATCTGAGGATTACACATTAACACAATGAGCTTTTCAGCTTTGTTATGGATTCTTTCCCTAATAATATCTAATGGTCTATTTGCCTGCTTTTCTTCTGCCAGCTGCCGAGCGCTGCCATTGACATTTTCATAGAAGTATCAACAGCGACCTCAAGATCTCTTTCCTGAGTAGTAATAACTGCTTTATAGTTAGCTGTGTTTTTCTCCAAGTACTTTACATTGCACTCATTAGATGTTTTATTCCTTATGTCATTTGTTGCCTACTTAGACTTTTAGACTTAACTTACACTTAAATAACACATTCTCTTTTCAGTGACCCTTAGTTTTCACCGCATTAGCTAACTTAAGGCCAACTGATTTCATCACCCCACTGTTCCACCTTTTTTCCTGAATCATTTATGACCATCTTGAACAGCACAGCGCTCACACAGGTCTCTGTGGGACTTTGTTGATAACCTCTCTGCACTGCAAAAAATGATCACTTACTCATTCCCTATTTCCTTCTAGTCTGTCTATGTATTAAAAATCATGAGTGACTGACTTATTTTTATTTTGTTCACTAGATATTTAGTGCAAAAAAAATACAGAAGAGATTCCCTTTGTGCTTGTCTACATTTGCTCCCAGGTGTTTCTGAAGAAAGCAGGTCACTAAATTACTAGTTGGATTGCTCATTCCCATGACTTGAAAAACAAGGAAAGAAAACACAGCGAGCACAGACCTTTGAAGCTCCAGGGATAACTGAGATCAGCAGCACCTCTTAAATTAATCACAGTAGCACAGCGGAAGTATCATGGCTAAGTAGATACTTTTATGGCAAGTTTTTAGGACTTCATAGCTTCTTTTTTTGATATATTTGATTTGTGCTCTCAACTCTATGAGAACATTTTTGAAAACTGAAGTATTCAGTCATTCAAATTTGAGTAGCAAACTGAATATTGTCGATATTTTTTGCAAACTAAGACATTTTTTCGTGGTTATGAGCTTAATCAAAGACACTGGTTTAGATCTTAAAGCTCAAGTCCTTAATGAAGACTCGATGACCGACTCGATGTAAAATAAGCTCATTGTACTTGTTTAATACTTTACTCCTTTACATGCTCTACATGGATGCAGAAGGAAGACATTCAATAATAAAGCATGCCAAAAGAACATCCTAACAGCTATACCTGATCAGACCAAAGATTCAGCTAGCCCAAAAACCTCTCTCTGACAGTAGACGCCTATGGAATAGCGTAAGAACAAGGCAAATGCAGCAACGCTGTCCAAAACTGCAGCACTTTGTGGAAAAATTCACAGAAAATAAACCATTTTTGAACATGCATATACTCTTCGCATCCGTCACATCCGGTGACGAGGACGTTTTATAGTTTAACCACGTGCTGTGTGAATAACCACCTCCTTTTGCTCGCTCTGAATCTACCACCTCCTACTTTAGTTTGCTTTTTATAATACAAAATCCATACGGCAATGATCTCCATGCCATTCATGATTTCATAAACTTCTGTTACACCCTTTTGATTCATCACTCTGCCTAGTTGTTTTAGTGTCCCCTCACATAAGGGCTGTTTCTTATCTCTGATGATCCTCACCACCCTTCTGAATATCACTTCCAGTTCTACCATGCTTTTGAAGACGGAAGGTAGCAGAACTGCACACGACATTCAAGACACAAGCATACTAGGAATTTTTGAAGTCGCAAGTTCATGAGTACATTTTTTTGCAAGACTCAACTTCAGTCCTTCTGCATTATTTTAAAATGGGGCCAAGATGAAGGATTAGGAATAGTTTCTTCACTGAACACCCTTAGCATATCCATGTCTTAGAAGATTTTGAAATCTGGCAGAAGGCGGCCAAAAAAAATTTACAGAACTTTAGACTTGTCTTCCTAACTGTTACCCTATGATTCCAGAAGCAAACACGTTTCAGGTGCACGTAAAATGCGAAGTAAGATTTTTACCTAAAACAGTCCAACAGAGACCCGACCACATCATCTGCTAATTCTTTTGGAAGTCTTCCAGTTATTCTACCAATCCTACAAAAGTTAAAAAAAAAAAATCAATAAAAACACATAGTGATTTATTAGTACTGTATTTGAGGAATAAGTCAAATAAAAAAAATTTAGTTACTGGAAATGTATAATAAGATGACTGAATTCAAGATGACAATGCACTACCCTAACACCATTACTCTAAAATATCAATCCCAAGCTTGGAGCAAAAGCTACGTAGCAGCAAATTTAACATTGAAATAAAATTTTGAAAGAGGAAGAGAGAAAACGTTTCGAAGAAACGCTACTTGACACGCTTCAATTCAAGTCTTATCCAGAATGTTTTTTCCCAAATCTAGCTGAAAGTTTTCTGAAGACTAAACCACTTTCAAATACACCCAGAAATAGTAGCAATCATGGCTCCATACCATCCGCTGCGCTGAAGCCATTTGAAGTAACTGTGAATATTGAGAAGACATGTGATTTATCAAACGGATACATCAGACTGTTATTCTAATTTGTTTGCTTTAGTTTATTAGTTTTAGAGTAACCACAAAAAAACCTACCCTTTTGCTGCAGACCACCTGACAATAGTGTCTTTGTCTTTCAGTCCAACCAACAATTGCTCTGCAGATAATTTATTTAAACAAAATAGATTACTCTCATTTCTTTAACAATCGAAAAATTTCTTAAAACGTTCAAAATTCATTTCCCTCTTAACATAAATGCCTCCTAGTTTAAACACCACTCACATTCTGATTTCTTATATTTCTAACATAAGTATGTTCTGAAATCAAAGAAACAAGAGAGGCATCAAAATTGCTTTCTAAAAGAGGCATTGGTTTGAAATTGTAAATACTGTGGCAGATTCAACGTGGAGCTCATGGTGAGTTTTTCAGCGGATCATGAGATTACTCAGCTATAAAAGTTTTCCGATCTAAAAGTTTATAGAAGTTTAATTTATATCAGTTTTTTTACAGTGTACCCACCAGCAAGCTAGCAGAGGACCTGCTATATGACTACACACTAGTAGAAAACGCTGTTCCTTTGATACTACCACAGCTTAAAATTTTCAACTGTAAGACTTTAGCTTTCAGGTAACACAACTTATTTAATTTTTCATTATTCCTTCTAATTCACCTTTCCCCATATGCTGAAGGCTCAGTAGCTCTCTTTCCTATTAATGGATAAAATTGGTCACAATTATTTCAATAACTCCATCCTCCAACCCCCTAAAAAACGCAACGGAGCATTGCATTTTTTTTGACATGCAGAAACGCTAAACATTTTACCAAATACAGTAGCTAATATTTTAACCAGTTGCACATATTGCAGTTCTACAGTCTTTTGAATTGTTCACACTAGTGCAGATACTTATGATTTCCTGACCATTAAGCAGGTTATTTTCCAATGTACATTTACTTAGCAAGCACTACAGTAACTTCTGTCTAATGTTAACATACCTACAACGTTTTCAATCTCTCCTGGAATATCATATTCCTCTTCCTCATCAGCTTCAACAGCAGCAACAGTTATCTTTTGATTCTGCACAACTGAACCCTGAGCTTGCAGATTGACAGCCAGAGACCGACAGCCACGTTGGTATCTGCACAAGAAACAGACGTAGTTAATTTATTTTTCTGATTTAAGTTCCATCTGAAATAGGTGCACACTGTCAAAAAGCCTTCCTGACAACCTACTACACCTACGGCGTACACCCTTCCAGTTACTTAGTAGTTCCAGGAAGGGGAAAGTATCCCATTCTCCTTCCTCCTGATCCAGCTGTCTCTTTTCCAGGAGAGCTAGACTATTGAAGCGGTTCTTGTGCAAAACTGTTTCATACCTTTCATTATCTCTCTCCCTTTTCTGTTTCAATAGAACCTACTTTCCACTGCTGACTATAAAAGAGAGGCAAAATTCTCACCCCCTAAAATTCCCTCCAAAAACAGAAAAAAAAAAAACTTACTAAAAATTGTTTTAAAAACGTTAAAGCTAGCTCAGTTAGTCTCTACACAAGCTGTACTCAGATATTTAGCCTGTGGTGTAGATACATTCTTACAAAAGATATATTTTACATGCTAAACTGACTTTTGCCATTGGGCAAGGTACACCCCACACCGAAAAAGAATTTTCTATGCCTAAGGATGTTCTCAAAAGTTGGAAAAAGAAATATAATAAAAAATAGTCACCAATGGAGCCTGCAATTTAAAAATATCAGTGCGAGAAATCTGAAAAAGAGTTTGCCCTGTGGCAATAAGTAAAACCAGACACCAGAACCTGACTAATATGCAAAACTAAAGTGGGATTGCAAACCACTTTTCCCCTGTGAACTTTCTATCGAATCAGGGTAGAACAATGTAATGGGAAAGTTATGCTCACTCTTACAGAATTGAACTAAATCAACTTCAGTAACAAAGGTCACCATCTTCCCATCTTTACCAAGTTATACATTATATAGGAACAGGCTCCTGCTTGTGTAATATGCAACACGGAACGTCAAGAGACTTGGCTTGTCACATCATTGGCTTACCATACCAAAATTTAAAAGAAAATACAGGAAATTAAATACAGCAGAACTCCTCTCCTTTTTCCAAAGGATTCAAATGAAGGCTGTCTTTATTCTCAAATAACATGTTGGGGGGGAGGGGTCTTTCTTTGGGAGGGGCCGGGGGGCTGGCAGTCAAAGGCATGGAGCTAGGGTTTTTTAAGTTTTTGGAGTGCTTTGGATTTTCTGTTTGTATGTTTGGGTTTCTTTTCCCCTGTTTTTAAACCTGTTTCAGTTTTAAACTAACCTCCATTTTGCTACCTTCGGTTTCACAAATGTCAGTCCAAGTCGTTGAACAAGTTTCATCCCCAGTTTGCGAAGAACCATCTGATTACTTTCTGACAGCTTGCAGTTATCGAGACACTCAAGTACAGTAGCAGCTGTAAAAGAAAATAAATGTGCTATCACTGGTAACCTAGCAGAACAGGGAGGCAAGAAAATCTAATTTAGTCACTCTGCAGCCTGCCTCTGCATACTACTGAGCAAACGTCCGCTTTCCTCATTTATAGTTTTCAGGCAGCTCCAACCTAACTCCTGCACAGAAAGTTTCAGGAGGATGAATATCCATAAACATTTAGAGATGAGAAATGCTGTGCATGTGTAAGCAATCAGCAAGAAAACCTTTAATTTGAACACATCAAAGGTAACAATATTATTTTTCCAGCAAAGCAGAAAACATGGACTAATGGAGAGGCTTGCATTAATGAGTACAAAATTGCAGAATTCAAAACGTTCACAAGGAACACATTCCTGCTACGAATAAAATAGCCTGCTTATATCTGCAGCCTGAAGTAATTACTGACTGTTTCAAACCATGAGCCTAAGCCTGATCAGCAGTTAACACGGATCACCAGCTCACGCTCTGAAAGGGCCATCATTCTTACCATGAGCACTGCAAACATGGGATCATAATGGCAAAAAATTCTGCAACCTCTTACTCCAGTCTCATATCAGATCTTTCAAATATACTACGAGATGAAGGATTTAACAGTCATTTTGAAGTCTGAGAAATAATAGGGCATGTGACTTTAAAATTTTCCCAATTTAAAAAAAAAAAAAAACTTATGATTACACCTGACATATTGAGAGAGTAATAAAATAAACATAACAGACAATAAACAGGCAAAAAAGTAAAGCCAATAATGACTATTTCAGTATCTTCCAGTACTTGGGGTTTTTTTTTTTTGTAATTGTCAATGCCAGAGATTAATGTTTAAAGAGACTGCAGAAAAAGCAATATTCACAGACAGAAAAATTTTAAGACTATTTAAATATAAACCTCTTCCAAGTCCTGCCAGCTCCTGAATCACTAGAATATGTATAGCCCCATGCAAATGGTTTCAGGACTAGAGCTTATTTTTCCCTCTAGTTCTGTAACGCAAAAGGTGGCTTGTCAAACACTATCTTCTTCTAACATTCTTCTATTCTTCCCATTTGATCCTCAGATCTATTAGAAACCTGTAATAATTAACCATCTTCGATATGTGTTTGTCTCTCACATTTTCTCTTTCCCATAAGTTTCCATTTTGATATTTGCTTTTTAAGTGGTGAGGAATCTGCCTTTTCTGTAACAAATTCATTCACAATATGCCTGTGACTTTCCTCAAGTTACCCGACTTGTAACTTCTTAATAGCCTTTGTAGACCCCACAGACCAAGACATCTAAATTTACCAACAGGGTTAATGTCATTAGCCAAATTTCTGCTTTTTCTATCAATTAGGACTATTTGGTTATACAGTTCCATCCTTTTGAATTATATAATTTTGTGTTTCACTATATTTTATCTAGTCTGTTTATGATTCTGGTTACTTGCCGAACTGTTACTACTCTTTTAAGCTTCCACACTGCTGCCTGCTATGCCTATGCAATGACATTTCTCAGCCTATGCAATGACATTTCTCAATATCTTCTGCTTGTTTGTGGCTGTATAGCACATCTGCCATTCCTTTCTGTTTGTTTTCCCTATCTTATCTCCACCTTCACCCATATCTCAGGCGTTTTGTAAGACAGCATCGGCATGTCACACTCAGTAACAGGGAGAATTAAACTCTTTCCAACTCTAGTTCTTCAAAGTTTCTTCTCTTAAATCAAAAGAATTCCCTAACCTCCTCCTCCATGTGTTTTTTTCATAAGTCAATCCACAGTCATTCTAAAGTGAGTTTAGACCATTGCTTGGTTCCTGTAAATAACACAAACCACATTTCTGGTGTTTTCGTAAGTTCTACGAAACTGACACAGTCTTTTGTATTGTTCTCTAACTGGTCATCACCTTTCCCTCCCTCTCTTTACAGCTATTAAAGGCTATAAAAAAACAAACTGGTATTTTGCACTCTCAATCATATTCTAGGATTCACCATGAGATGAATGTAACTCCAACATGCCACCGCACTTTTCAGAAACCTTCATGTCCTCTTTTCCGGTACTAGTCTATCCCTAATTGTCTGTATCGTAATCTCTTTGCACTATAAGCTTTTTCTCACTCCAAGAGTAACACCATATCGTTCCAGCTGGGTCCTGTACACAGCAGGTTCTTTAAACTTGGGATTTCCTAACTCCTGTGCTTATGTTAGAACTTGAAGATTTTTTGCAAACATTTTCCAAATAGCACTAGTAGGTATAAACACCAGAATACTTTCTATTGAATTTCTTAAAACATTCATCACATCTTACAGTTTTTACGTTCCATGTTCAGCCTTTGTGTTATGGTAGTGCCATAATCTTTAATGGTTTGATGAGACGTTCCAATACAATACCCCTCGGCTGCACCTTCTGCTCCTTTAACTTTGTCATCTCTTCTTTTCTTCCCCTCATTTTGCATGCTTTATTACTTTCTTATTTATTTCACCCTTTATGCCACCTCTCTCTATTTATACATCTTTCTCCTCCTATTTTTATTGGAATGGCTTTAAAAACAAAAATCAGGATATCAGAGACTTACCATATGGTAAACAATCTTCTCTTTTGCCATGTTTAAATAACTGTGCCTACGAACAAAATAGGGAAAAGAAACATAAGACTATATAAATTCTAAGGCATGATATATATCAAACATATACTTCTAAGATAGTTTTTTTTGTTCTTGCAATAATATGTAGCATTCACTAATTTATACGGCATAAAAGGAAGACAGTGTCAAGGTGTAGTTCTACTTCTTTGTATGTTGATACAAGTCAAGACTACCGTACTCCAGCCCAGCCCTTCCTTTCCCTCCAGACTATCGTGCAGGCAGCCAACTCAGTGAGCTGAGTTAACCAAAAACCAAATAATCAAGGGGAAAAAAAAAAGCCATTAGTTTTCAGCCAGCTCAGCTCCCCGAACCATCCGGTTCAGTGGTTGGTCACACAAGCTCAGTGCAGGTGCAACCACAGCAGCTATTACCTCAAACAGTTCATGTTGCTTTGAAACTCTAAAAAACTGAAGCAGAATTTGTGGAACATGAATAAAGACAGATGCAGTAGGGGAACTCTATATCCTGTTTGGGATCCTTGCAACGCTGAATGGCTCTGGAAACTGAGTCGCCCTTCCTCGTAATTTAGACAGACGCATGCAGAACACACCAACACTCACTGCTGAGAGGCAAGACACGTGGACACACACGAGCAAGCTTAGTTGTTAGTAGTAACCAAACTTGCAAGACAGGACTCAGTAAAGGCTAAATGGCCAAGTGCTTTACCCTGTTTTTCTAACAGCTTCTGAAAATTCCATGTTCAACTGGACAAAACTAGCCTACTTGGGTGCCAAACAGTAGCAAAACAGTGTTAAATACAGCTACATATACCTGCAGTGACAGCAATGCCTGAAGCTTAGACATATTTCAAGTTAACGTTATTCAGCACAAGCTACAGAGTTCCCCAAGTACTGCAAGCCCACTACAAATATACCTCCAACAGGCATATTTTAATTCCTGTGCCAAGGGATTTAAAGAAGAGTTCAAGCATTTAATCCTGCAAAGGGTTTCCACAATCGTTGTTATAATTAGTTAGAAATCCCAGTAAGATGAAGCCTCAGTGCTACAGTAAGATGAATGGACTATTAACACCAGACAAAAACATATTACACAGTTAAAGTTTCCTCACTCTCTTAGCATGCATCAAAACTACTGTGTTTAGTCCCTTATTTTTCCTTTAATTTTGTCATTCACCAGAAGAAAATCTTCCTCAATAAGCATGCCCAGGATTTAAATGAGAACAGAAGCTTACCTTAAAAATATGTTCTTTCTCACAAATATCAACTAGACACACACCTCCTATACCGCAGGTGTGGTTAAAAGCAACAGAGGCAATAAAAAGACCTTCAGGCTATGTATCCATTCTATTTTATTTTGCTCCTAAATTGCATTTTAGGATGCTACATTAGCACTTCTGATTAGCTATACTACAAGTTGTCTAGTGGAATTTGGTAATATATATTGAATTACTTAAGATTTTTAACACCTTCCATCAGTAACTAGGCAATCATAAGGCAGCTTTAAAAAAAATACATTTACAAAGCAGAAATGCTACGGAACTACTTCAGGCCTAGAAAAACGGCTAATGCAAATAACTACCAGCACAAACAGTATAAAGATATCATAGCTTTTATTAAGATACCATATCAGTACCCCTCCAAACCCCCCCCCCCCCAGTATAAAGGAAAACTCTGCTTGTACTAAAATAAACCAACGAAAAGCAAAGAAAAGCCAGGCGAACAATCTGCAAACGTTTGGCATAACTGGCAAATCTAGAGTGCCTCTGAATTCTTCCAGCTTTTTCCTGAAACGTGCATAAGCTCATTTCTGTATCACTTTGTTCCTGTGTTCTGCTTGAAAAACCCATCAGATGGCTTCTTCACAGGGTTAGGAAGTTTGCACCGGCTGCCAAGAGATACTACAGCATTTCAGCAGCACCTTGTCTTCACCATCCCTCCTCCTTTCCGTAGGGCCATGCAGGTAAGCACCTATACTGGTTTTAAGGCATGCAGAGTCTGCCTCAGAATTATTAGGATTATGCTCAAGCACATTCAAAGCAAACACAGCATAATTCCTGAAGTGTTCATAAGGCAGCGAAGCAGCTTTTTAATACAGCTCTGGGAATGCCCCTCGAGGAACGCATCGGGGGGGGTCTACCCCCACATTTATCTTCTCAACAGACTGTCTGTGAGCTCCTGCAAAGAGGGAATACAATCCTCAAAATATCTAAGCATTCGCAGTTCCTCAGTTCTGGCACCTTTCTACAAGTTCCTCCATTTGCCTCTGGTTTTCACATCCTCGAGGCCAACTCTGAATTTAGTTGTGACTCCTCAGAGAAAACCTAACTAAGAGGTATCACCTCCTAAACAAGATGTGGGAAGACATTAACCAACACACAAGCAGGAAATGAAAAAAAAAAAAAAGTCTTTAAATGTTTTTAGAAGACACTTTAAAAACGCTTTTCTAAAGAGAAATAAGAAAGCAGACTCCCTCACCCACTGCTCAATTTAGAGCAGTGGAGTTGGCAGATTCCCTTCCACACATTCCTCTGCGCTGTATTTTCGAGCAAAAAAGCAGAACGTACCTTGTTTCCCTACAAGAGTTTCACTCCATAAACTATCTTCATATCTGATTTTCAATAGAGAACAACCACTCAAGCAAAATAGATGCAAGTATTTATAATATACTTTCAGATGTTAAAATCATCTCAGCAACTGTTGTAAAATGATTAAGATTAACATTTAAAAAAAATCTAGGTTGCCTGTTTTCTCAGAAAACAAATCAGGCCAGGAAAGATCACTCCAAACCATAAACCTATACCTACCGATATACTTCAGTCATTCAGTAACAAGAGATTAACCAATCCTAAAAACTCTGACAATTTTTTAGAAAACAACTTTGAAGGTCAGCATAAGACAATCTCTAGGAAGAGCATTACGTAACCTGAAAGTTCAAGGTAGATACAATACTAACATTTCATTAAGAACATATTTTCTGTATCTGACTATACAAACCTTTCTCCATATAAAAAACATAAAATGTATAAAGTTGCAAATACACAAAAGTTACAGCTATACAAATTACAGTATTAATTATTCAGTATTAACATTACTCCCTTATTTGACAAGTTCAGTACATGATTCAGATGCACTCCCTCACTCCTGAACGTGGATTAAGGGATTTTATTCCAACAATGCGAGCTTTTAAGGGAAGTACAAATCAAATGAAGAACACTGTAGCAAATGTGTTATAAATTAATAGCTAAACTTAAAAGATCGGGAGCTAATAGTTATATGCTTCTGTTCAATAAAATATCTGCTACCTACTGACTTTGGAATAAACACAGCTGAAAATGCCGAACATCTGAAAGGAAGAGTGGTTGCAAACAGAACTTTAAAGTAAATTGCAGGTCAAACATAATCTACCAGCTTATCAGTTCTCAGTAAGGGATACATTAGGTATTTCTTTGTATCAGATAAAAGTTTAATAGCCACCATTACCAAAAAACAATATTTATAGAAGTAAGTGGGCAATAACTCAACTGAAAACTACTCTTCAGATACTCAACAAAGCAAGAAATCCAGCTTTCATGAACTTCTGCTTTTGAGTGCAGAAATTTCAAGCTTTCATGACTTCACTGCAAGTCAAAGAAGCATGCAAAAACGTCCACCATCTCTAACTTCCCAAGCTTTTGAGCTTACTGGATATATTTTTCAGGGGCAACAGAAAGAGCACTTTAACTGATGTTGGCCTCTAAAAACAAGTCATGTGTTTTCTCCTGGCATGTGCCACTAACACTCATGTATGTAAGGTAAAGTTACTGTCTCAGAAAAATCCTGCAATCCTACAGCACACAGGGGTCATTCTAAAAAGCAAAGTGTATGTACACATCACTACAAATGAAGAGAAAACAAAAACTGAAAAGGAAAAAAAAGACAAATCAGCATTAGATTATTCAGTTTAAACTTCCTGCCTTGAAGGAAGAAAAACATCTGAGGTACATGATTTCAGAAAAATCTGATACCAAAAAAATAATTAATAAGCTTGGTGTGCCACCTGTATAGACATTTTAGTGTCAGAAACTAATAAGATTGAAAGTAAGGAGCCTGTCTGCTGGCGTATCCAAGCAATCAAGTTACGCCATGGTCTTTCCACTTTAATGAGGACATACAGCATACACCAACTTACCCAACCTGTTGAAAAGTATGTAACTCCCTCTCTTATAAATAATTAAGCCACCTACAAATTAGAGAAAATCAGTGGTGTGTAAGCAATGAGGGCTGTCAAGTCTGGTTTGGCTTTAGAAATAGCATGGTGCAAGGAAAACAAACCTAGTTTCTTAGTAATCATAGAAGAAACACACCACACCTTCCAATTGTCTACGTAACCCACTTTAGGCCCGACCTTTATGAGCTGTATCAACCAGGAGCATCTTTGGGACATATTCCCCAAGCTACACAAATCACCATTAAGGGCGGCCTGACTGTTTGGTAGCAAGTCTATCTTCCTGCCGAGCAGGAGATACAAGTCTGAATCTACCCTCTGGTTGTAACCAACCAAGTCAGGGATAGGGGAGGATCATTCCAGTCTCCGTGGGAAGAGAAGAAAACGGTATCTTCCATTACTCTGGAGCACCCCCTAGTAGTCACAAAAACATCCAGGCCCAGGGAAAGCCACCAACCATTCCCGCCTCCGGGCTAGATGTGGGGATGTAAACAAGGTGAAGGAGGACACGCAGTCGGAAAAAAAAACTCACCTGAAAGCAGCAAAGGGTATTTAATGCATTGTACGTGCAACTCATGGTAAAATAGAGTAGTTAAGGCCCCTTGTTCTTATTAAATACTTGAGACACATTGTACATCTTCTACAGATCATACATATTTGTCAAAGTATTGATAATGTGACTACCGACGTGGTAATTAAGCTGACAAACTTCAATATACTACACCGTTAAACGAGCGGCAGAAAAAACTAAGCTTTCATATGATCTTTATTATTTAATCAATTGAAATCCTGAAAAGTCTAGACTAACTCATGGAGAGCTTGCAGAATAGTTTCTGCCCATCTTAACAAGACCGCTCAACTATACTAGTGTGAAATGCTTCAAAGAAAAAAAAATTAGCAGCCCAAGACAGCGCCACATTCCAGCAAAAGAAAGAAACAGGCTAATGATTACTGAAGTTCTGAACCTTGAAATAACCACAGCACTTTTTGGTGAGAAGGAAAAAAACTTGCAAGTATGCCACAACGCAAAGTTGGATTACTCTTTAAGAAAAGAGAGAAGACACAGGGTTACCAGAAAGAAGTCAGCGCCCCAGCTATCTTCAGGGGTAAGAGACAAAAATTTCCTTCTTCTCCTTATAGCTGCACCGCTTTTTGTACAACCTTTATCACCAAACCACTAAGCGGCAGCATCTTTTTAAAAAATAACGCCAATGGACAATCGCAGCACCACCAGTTCTTTGAGAATGCCAAAAATACGACACTTGGGAAGCGTTCTATTTGGAAATATTCTATTTCTGTGCCTCTGGGTCTGAAAGAATGGAGCTGGAGAGTTCTTTCTTCCCTGCAGCAAAATTTACATAAGCACGCAGCTATTGCTAAATAATCTCTGCATTACAGACAGCTCAGGGAAATGCCCTGTTCTTAAGGCTCTCGAGTTTCATCAGATCACTGTGCAGGGCGTTTTATTTTTTTTAATTATTACTCACACTTGTATACTGAATCACTTATAAAACAAATAAGGTTTAATAAGTTTCAATGCCCCAGGCTACCTCAACGTGATGACATCTCTGTCACGCAAGAACTGGGAGTGCTACACCCTGCAGCAATAACTAAAAAGCTGCTTGATATAATGGTAGGTTTAAAAGCAAACCTCCAGACCAAGAGAATTTGAAATGCAGATTCTTGAAGCAGACTAGATCTTTCCTTCCAGTAAACAAATGTCATAAAAAAGTTGGCAATTTCTTAGTATTTCTTAGCATTTACAGTCTTTTAATTAGCTATCCATACAAACTACCCAAGTGCGTAAGTCAGCTTAATTCAACACCACAACTTCAGTTTCAAAAAGAGAAAAAGCAGTTTCAAAAAGAGAATTTGAAGTAGTGCAAGCAAAGATCCCTGCTAGCGCACACCTGCTGTGAAGCGATCTATTACCGACGACAGGTGTAAAGACAAAAAAAAGAAAAAAAGGCATCGGTGGAATTAAAGCGTGTAATGCAGGCTGCGTGTTTCAACAAGAACCATGAAACAGTAGTGCTTGTTCTACACATACTGCTGAGTTAGATTAAACAGTAGCATACCTAATCACCGAGACTTAAGGCCACGAAGAGGCAGATCAAAGTGCAGCAACGAAGAACTACTCACTGCGCACCTAACTTGCAGTTTCAGTTCATTGAAATGCAAGAGTTTCGTGCCATTTTAAAACAGTTTTGCCATTCCAATCTCACTAGAAGCTATTTCCTACATGCAGACTAGAAATACCATAATATCATAATCCTACTGAAACCCACTCTGTCAGGGCAAGCCCCAACCTGACCTGATGAGGAAAGATTTTTTTCCCTCCACCCTGGTCAGGAGAGTATTACATCCCCCCAAACCTGCCCTGCGGTACTGACCAGGAACTAAAAAATGGTTGCGTGCTGCCCCCAGCCTCGCTAGTCAGAGGGAAATGCCCAGGTAGGACTACAGCTTTGCTCTTAAAATGAAGAATTGCTGGAGGAATTAGAGAGCTAAGAACCGTAAAGCTTATCGACACAAGTTGTAGTCGTCCCTCACGAGGATGCATTGTGCTTTATACAGTTAACAACGATTTACTTTGTTTCTCTATGGACTATTAGTACCTTGTACGCTTAAGGGAAAAGGTTTCCTTATTTTAAATATTGCTTTTATTTTGGGGTAATATTTTTGGTTTGACAACATGCCTTTGGTAAAAGTATTTTATAAAATTCTTAATATTAAATTCTTGAAGTAAGTGTTTCCTACTCCACTCAAGCATGGCTATGCATACAAATACTTGCACACATATCTTTCCAATATGACTATTACTAACTAAAATAAAGATTCAAGGCTGGATGCAAGAGGCGGCTTTAAAAATTCAGCCTGCTTATACCCACCAACTGGATCAGGAGATACAAACACTGAAACTGGTTTGATAAGTAACTTCTCCTATCTGGCGGAGCAGGGGGAGACAAAAAAAAAAAAAAAAAACAAATGCAAGAAGGCAGGCTTCTGCTTCCAGGTATATTGTATCACATTCTAGTTTCGATTCTACTTGTTAAGTGTTCACCTGTTTCGCTTAGCATGCACTAATGAACAGGTGGATAGAGCCAAAGCCAAAGCCAAAGGAATTATGACAGAACACTAATGTATTATACATCCTACAGGTCTCATCATGCACCTAGAATGGCAAACAATCAGTCTCCTTTCCAGATCTGACAATAAAATGATGAAACATCATTCTGTCTTTTGAAACATACTGCAATGCATACAAATAATGCTTCCTCTTGCTTAAGCAGCAAGTCCTATGTTATTCTAAATATAGATCATTTCTCATATCTTCTGATTTAGAAGAGCTGCTGAAGAAAAATACTCTCTCACACACACACTCCTATTCCAGAACTTTGCTTTGATGTTTAGTAACATGCTGCATAGAAGTCTTCATAGCAATTACTTAAAGAGAGCTGCAAATTTATGCAAATTATAGAAACTCATACCAATGCCAGCAAATCCTTAGACCCGTAAGACTGTACAAGAGCATGCTATCTCACAGCACTTACACTACCTTAACTTTGGTCAACAACAAGAAACAACTCCCCTCCTCCCCCTGCCATACACCTCCATTACTCCACCTCCATATCTCGACAACAAAATCAGAACAGATGCCGGAACTGTTATTCAAGTATATCAGAACGCACACAGACCCTGTTAAGGGTGTCAAACCACAAACACAGGCTAAGCTTTTATTAAAAAATATATTTTTAGAATGTAGGAGTGTGATCATATTCCTATATGACCATGTAGTTCATGTATTAAAGATTTTTTCCTATGCATAGTATATTACTTTTAAAACACAAACTAAGGATTCAGCTCTTCTGAGTCATGAACTTTTATAATTACACACGGTAAACAGCATTAAACAAAGCACTTGTTCAGATTAGCAAGGAAAAATACAGGGAATAGTGAACTTTTTCGTCTTACTCAAAGACACTGTCTAGTATGGTCAGTATGTCAGATTAAAACTATTGAGAACAAATATTTCAGTTGGAAAAGAATGGCCAACACTTTTGTGAATCGCTCGCGTTTTGATTATCCACTCTAAAAAGTCTAGGAGGGACCACTACTGTATCAGAAGCCCAGCCTCTTCTATTCGCACAGTTTCAGTTAAGTTTTCAAAGGTTTTGTATAAAGTCAGAAAAAAGATGAATTATGAAATGACTAGTGTATATATATAATTAGATATTGAAAGCCTATTTTGAGGGTTATTTATCAGTATCTGTACTGACAACTTCACTCTTCTTTGTTGATGACGAGTGCTTAAAGACGAAATACATGCATGGAGGTTACATCTTCAGAAGCGTTGCAGAGGAAATTCAAGCTTTACATTACCTTATTCTTTTTTAATAATAAGGAACCTCTTAGTGCATTTGCTATTAAAGGTCTTCCATATCAATATCATATGGAAAAAGTTACCATAAATACAATCGTCTATTTTTTAAAGGAAAAACAGTATTTACCAGGGCCTGGAGCATGCCATTCACAATAACAGTCCCTTCCATGGTCTGAAAGGAGGATTTAGTTAACATTGAAAGTGTCCAGTCCAGGAAATCTGCCATCCTTTTTTGCCTGACGTCAGGACGGGCAATAAATCTGTCACCAAAAAAAAAAAAAAAAAAGAAAAGAAAAAAGAAAACCAAACACTGCAGTTACTAACTTTACGACTCTCAGTGAAAATCTAGTTTTTCCTGCTATCCAAACTGGTTACAGCTCCCAAAGGCAATTCTACAGTGGACATTTTTCTAAACCACTGAGGGTATGAACATCCCAAACATCAACTCTTTAGTCCTCTTGTTTGTCAGCAAGGCTCTGACCCAAAATTTGACTTATAAATATACCAATCTGTTAACTAGAATTCTAAAGATTTCTCATTGTATTTGTAAAGCAACAAACTTCACAAAGTTCCTACATAAAACTACTTTCATTAGAATTAGTGAAAAGCTGAAATGAATACAATAATTCTCAACAAGAACAGCTACTCTGCAGATCTGAAAGTCTGCTCAAATCTACAATGGGTCCATATTCTACATGTATCAGACAGATCTGTTTCCAAGGCTGTAAAGAGCAATCATCCGTGGCAGATTTGTTTTTTCAGATTTTTGATAAGGTCAAACATTGAGCATTTATCACACAGGATGGGTCAGGAGATGCATTTTTATCCATTTTACAGAGAACCAAAGAGGTTTATGATGGTTAAACTACTTCCCTAAACATACAAATTCAGTCATCACCAGTGCCAGCCAAGCCATAGTTAGGGCACCTAGTTCAGGCATCTAACTGATTCTTCGAAGCACCTAAAAATTACATTTGTGGACCAGCAGAGGGATTCAGACTAAATTTAAAAACTTTGTTCTCAATATAATCAAAGGAAGCAAGCAGGTATACAGAAAAGCCCACAAAATACAATTCATAATGCTTAAAGAAGGATACACAGAGACCCTACATCTGGTTAGTCTATACACCTACTGATTAAATAGGGAACTACACTAAGAGCTAATTAATAGGGAAGAGTAAATACAGACAAAGCAGTAAACACTGAATAGATATGTGATCACTTGATTTGTCTTCAAAGTCGATGACTACTTCTCTTCAGCAATGGAACAATGAGGAAGGAGGGATCAGTTAAGGGGTTTTTTTTATTATTTTGTTTTGTTTTTTTTCCTTTAAGAGAGCAGCAAATACAAAACCTTCTCTTGCACAATAGTCCAGTAGTAACAGAAGTAACCTGTAAATTAGATGAGCTGGTTCCTAGAGCCCTTCTCAGTCTGCAAGAATTTAAATCTTCATTTCCCAGAGGAGATGTCCTAACCTCCAGAATAGAAGCAAGATAGGGATAAGCCTAATCTCCTCCTACTGCAGTCAGGACACTGAGCAACCAGAAGAGAGAATTCACGGAACAAACCAAGCTCCTTTGCCTTATGAAACGGGAATGACTTTGGAAAGAGGAAAATCTTGGATCTTGGTGTTTCTGAATTTTACCCCCAAACTCATAGACTCCTCAGAGCAGGAACCAGAACCCAGACTTCCCCTTTGTCTTCCCTTTCTCTCTCTCCCTAAGGAGTTTCCTGCTCAATGGGCTACAGGGTTAGAATCCTGCATCTTATCTCTCTAGGGGGACTAGGACTTCGGTATTCCTGCCTATCTACCAGTCTAACTTTGAGAGGATGAATGAAGACAGATCTCATGTCTATACCAGCTATACACTCTGTTTATCAGAGAACTTTTCAGGGATGTGAGAGCAGCGAATTCAAGTGCACTCAGGACAAAGGCCTAGGATTTAATCAGTAGGCTACTTTGAAAATGGTGTTTTCATAATAACTAAATAACTATATCTAAAATAAACAGCTGTTCTGCTCCTTTACTCCAACACCTTAATCCAGCTAGTACCAGAAGATACTCTTAAAATTCCTTAATGCGTTCCATCGCCTTATTTGTTATGAGCGTCTATTTTTAATAAAAATTAATTCAGCCAATAAAGTGCAGAACAGAACACAAGACAACTGCTAATAACGTGTGTGCATTTTGATATAATTAAGCTTGTAAATTTTGTGCCTCTTTCCACCTAAAGAAAAATGTTAACATAGGTTCTATTTTTCACCCTAGCTACCTACATCCACTCTCAGCATTTAATCTCTTTCACCCTACAGAGCCTCTGCTCCTACTGCTCCTATAGCTACATTGGCAAAAACTATGTTGGCAGAGCCCCCTAGTGTAGCTATGGTATATGGTAGCATAGATATGGTATATGCTAGCATAAGGATTTTGGGGGTTTTGTTTGTTTGTTTGTTTTAAAAAAAAAGAAAGGAAATCACAAACCGAGCTGATTAAAGTTCTTTTCTGATCGATTACGCTGGAATTAGATTTGTATACTACCACACTTGAGGTCCTTTATCATTTACTTCCGTATGCATCACCAATGAAAAAAACATATCCCTTAGAAAAGTTATATATTGCACTAAGTCATAGTTCATGATCACTATGAGATGCAAGGCCTGGTCCTCTACTGCTTTACACCTCATTTTCTCATTTATGCAAAAGGCATAAGCTAAGAAATTGTCATGGCAATATTTTATATGTAATCTATTCCTATGAAAGTGATTAAAATAATCTCATATTTTCTAAAACACATTAATTCCAATCTCCACTAAAACATTAGGAGAGGACAGAAGAGATATAGAAGCCGACCGCTTCAAATTTATAACAACCCTAGCAACATTTTAAGCTGAAGTGATGCAAAAAAACTCAGAACAACTGCACGTCTGTTGCAGGCAATTTTGTTGTTGTCTGAACACACAACTGAATAACTCTAAGAGCGGTTGTGATGTCTCCATCCCTGGAAACATTCAAAAGCCCTCTGGACAGGGTCCCGGGCAACCTGCTCTAGGTGACCCTGCTTGAGCAGGGCGGTTGGACTAGATGATCTCCAGAGGTCCCTTTCAACCTCAACCACTCTCTGACTCTGTGATCTTTTCTAAGTTCCTAGAAACCAGAGAAAGCACTCTGAACAGTATTCTGTCAGCCCTAAAGAACTACCACTTTTGACAGATAACTGTTTCGTCGGTAAACGGAAGAACACACAACACTTCCAATAGTAAGAAGGCAATTTGGGTCTAATTCAAGCAAGTTTAACATTTCATATACCCTTGCCAAAGTTCGCGTCCTCCCAACACTACCATTAGTAACGCTGTCACGACTGAAAAATGGCAGGAGAGAAGGGAGTGAGGTTTTTTATTTTCTTGCCAAGAAGCACAAAAGGGACTTACTTTGAAACCAGCACAGCAGCTGCATCTCGAGCCTTATCACTGACAACCAAGTAACACTAAAAGTAAAAGAAAATTCACTGTGAAAGAGTTCATACATGTAGATTTAATAATGCAACTACATAACCACTTTGTACATGAAATGTTTACAAACATTATACTGAGCCTAAAACAGTAAAAAATTAAAACAAACCATATCCCAGACAACAGTCTCCCTTCTAGTGTCTTTCAAAACAAGTTTACATTTACTGAAACCTTAAATTACAGCTGTACTTGTACTACTACATGTCTACAAGTGATAAGTCACTTAAGAGCTGCTACTGTCAAAAGCAGAAGTTGTTCAGGTATGTGTATGTTAGGGGTTGTTTATTTTTATCTTAAAGGGCTTACAAGTTACCCACTTCTGTTTATGCTTACTGAAAGCTTAGTATCTTTGTGGAAAATTTCTCAGGCAGTTACAGCTTCTCAGGCATATGTTACTCTTCCTGATCAAATGGTAATTTCCTCTGTAAATCATCAGACTTGGCTTTCAGGAAAACTAGCTAGTATTTTCAAATTCTAGAAGCTTATAAAGTAAAAGCTTATATAGTAAAAAGTATGCATTCACATCACAGTCATAAAACAAAACAGTTCATTACTTTAGGAAAAAAAGGAACAGTCTCACTTCACATTAAAGAATCAAAGAACATATCAAAGATTCCAAAGCTACAGAGAAATTCTTTACAGATTAGATACAGAAAATATGGGCTTAAATAATATTTTGGAAAGATGAGAATTTACTATATATTGAAAGATTAAGCCAAAAAAAAAAAAAAAAAAAGGTTTGAATGTATTACAGGATGTATTATACTTACTTTTGCTATTTTCAGTATGCGATCCATGGTTGGCACTCGAGTATGCCCTTCTTCAGAAATAATATTTCCATCAAAACGGGCCAGATCAAAAGGAATCAAGCATATCATGGAGAGCCATAACAAAAGCATGTAACGAGTCTCCCAAGTCTGGAAAAGAGTGGTAAAATAAAATATGCACTCCATGTTCTAGAACATATTCCAACAAAATGCCTCGAGCACACATTAGCCACTAGGTCCCAGGAGCTCTCAAACTAAGAAGATAAAGAGAAAACTCTAAACCTGAATGTTCTGAAACACCAAAGGAGACAGAAGTACAAGAGATCCCAAACAGTGACAAAGTTAAAGGACCACCTCCTCCGAACCTGCAATCTAGAGATGTTTATTTCCTTCCCAAAGCAAAACTGCATGTTGCCATTTTCCTGTTTCCTCCTTCCCTCAGCATCAGCATCCCAACCAAAAACAACCTTAAATTATCAGTAAACTGACTCCCTGTGTGGAGATAGGGAAAGGAGAGGAAGAAAAAGAACATTTATACTCCCAGACAAAGCACGACAACAGAAAAAGATTTGGAGAGAAATATGTTGTTCTTTCTAATTTCTTACTTATTGTTTTCATGGGCTTATTGAAACAACTTTAGTTACAACTGTTTAGAGAGAGAGAGACAGACAAGAAGCAACTTTTACGGAGCTTCTAAAGTAAGGTTTCACCGTAAAAGTTAATACATCTTAAATCAATGCTTTGTGTGTATAAAAAGAATACTTAATCTGTGAACAGTCATAAGAAAAAAGATTCTGTTTAGTTTTGTGAAAATTGCTCTTTAAGAAATAAAAGCTGTACAACTACATCAGTAACAATGGCAAAGTGCTCAGAAGCAATAAAGCGTATTAAAAATTGATTAGAATTTAGAGTAGAGAATTTATTTTTGAGTTTTTTAAATAATTTGATGTTGTTCCTTATAATAGATTAGATCTCTCTTCAAATTCATCCATCTCAAAAAGCCTCTGGAAATTTTTATTTTTCCTAACATAACAGTATGAAATACTACGTATGAAATACGTATCTCAATTCACGCCTAAAAAGACTTTGCTTAAATATTTTTTGCAATCATAATTCTTGCTCAGAACATTCTCAGCCAAATAAAACTTAAATCAGCAGGGCAGCTAATGAAATGGTGTTACATTGTTCTTGAAATTACAAACAGGCAGCACAAAATCTGAAATTCTATGTTATTTCTCCATACCCAGGAATATGTTACCAAAAGGCAAAAATCCAAGGGATTTATGCCTCATGGCAGAATTATTCAATTTTCCCTAACCTTCAACTCTCTCCTTTCAAAACAAAGGGGAAAGGAAAAAAAAAAGCCCCCCATAGATCTGAAGATAGATATGGGGACAGAAGGGACAAATCATGAAATTGAACAAAGAAAATAAATCATCTTCATTTCCTACACACATTTACTCCTCAAAACAGGAGATCTCGTACCAAATTTGAAAACCTAATGGTTTTAAAAACTTGTCCTGCCGATATTAAGAAACAGAAATAAAGACCTGAAAACTAAACTACTCCATTTCCTGTGATTTTACTTTTACAGCTTCAAGCTAAACTAATGTGACCAATTAATGATATGTGTAGCAGGAAGATAATTTTTCAGTTACACCTTTTAGAAGTTCATTATCTTTCACTGTCTTTCCTATTACTGTTGTTTATACTAATTTCTTCCCTCCCAGGAGTAGTTAAAAATTTTACTCCTACCTCAACCTCTTTGTTTCTAAATCCATAGAACACATTCAATAAAAGAAAAATATAATAAGGCCTCTCCCTCAATAACACAATATTTATTTTCTGACAAGGTGACTTCAATATGATATGCAACTATTCAGGTAACATTTCTTTTGGCAGAATTTTGCAGAATTCTGTAGGAAACAAAAGAGTTAAACAGAAAGCATGGAGAGTTCTCACCTCACAGTCTTTTGGATTCTGGTCTACAAGCATATCCAAAACAGACTGTAGATCACCTACTTCATGAGGAAACAGTGGGAGGAAAAGTTTGTACCCTCTCACCTACAAAAGAAACAGTTTCATAATTTAGTAAGCCATCTGCCATCTTTAAGTGTTGAAGAAAAAGAAAAAAGCCTTTGAGGAGCTTCTTATATATGATCCCCATGTAGTAAGAACCATAAGAATATGAACTCATTTCTTAAATACTTCAGGTTTTTTGACTCTTTATAAGCTTACTAAGAATGAAAGGAAGGATAATTCTTTAAAATAAACACCTAAGAACTGGCTCAAAAGATGATCAGCTCCCGCTCAATGAGTATTTATATTTACTTTTGGCACAGACTGCTGAAAAGCCTCACTGAACCACTATGTAATTGTACAGTCCATCTAAATTTTCATCATACTTTCCTTTTTTTTTTTTTTTTTAATCATTGTATTATGACCATCATTTTATCACTCAGTATCCCAGAGTCTGCAATTTTTTGTTTTCAGACCTTGCTCTTTACTACTCTGGATTATTAAACACCATCAGCTAATTGTATTACCACTCTATCCTCCCCTTTTTACAGATCACTTAGGAATATAATCAAACAACCCAGGCCCCAGCAAGGACAGTTGTGGGAGTCCACTGACAGCTGTTTATTTTCCTACCTTTTAGCCAGTTTAAAACAAATTTCTTTAACATCACAGAAGCTTATTTTCTCTGAAAGCCCTGGACAGTAAGTCTTGTAGAATGCCTTTTCAAAATTCAATCTGCTGTAGAACCAATTTTAAAATACAACAATACCCTAGTCACTTTCCAGCCTACTTCCTTTTAACAGGAGTGCCCAACCTTGAAAGGGTGTCATTGGTACAGGAGGATATATCTGGGAAGAACATCATTATCTGGGAAGAAGAACCTGGATACCCTTCTACAAGATATACCTCCTGCTCAACAACACTGTTCAACAATGTCTCCGAGGGTCTCATCCACAAACTTCTCTACTTCTCTGAGCTCAGCTAGGTAACAGAAGGAGTAAAAGCAAAATTCTAACACAAACTGAAACACATCCAGGGAGTGGGTGAAAATAAAGTAGACAAAAGCAACAGCACGACTTTGTCATGGAAAGAGAATCGCAACGGAATCAGATAGGAAGAACTGATAAAAATGAAAAGCAAAAGAAATAGTGCATCCTTTTTCAAGAGACTAGGTATTTATCACATTTAGAGGACAATTCTCAATTCTTCCCAATGTAGACAACAGCTGCAACAGCCAAAAAAGATTTATGGAACTGCAAATGGGTGAAAGTCATTCTCACAACCCCAGAAAAGCGTTGACTCTCTGAATACACGGGTCAATACAATTAAAAAAAAAAAAAAACTCATATTTTAACTATATTTTAAATTTTTCATTGCAGCACTCAGACTATACCTTTCTTTTTACACTATTTTTAAAAATGCAAAATGTTGTTTAAATTATTTAAAGAACAAAGAAAATATAGGAAACTCACATACTTTCAATTACAGAATGTTAAACTTCATTTTTTTACCTTCGTAATGATGTAAAGAAATTTAAAAGCCAGGTGAACTAGCAGGGGAGGAGATCCACTGTCCCGTACTATATCCAATAATGAATTCATCATCCACTCTGATGAAAGGAGAGGAAAAAAAAGTGAAACTACATATAGTAGCTCTGAATTTCTCATACTTTTAATATAGAGGGAGATAATAGTCATATATGTAATGCCCACCACAGCAAATTTGCAATGCAAGTAAGGATTTTTTGGCTTAATACGTTTTCACGTATACATTAAAAAAAAAAACAAAAAAAAACGTAAAGACGACATTTCTACCTAAGTGTCGATCCAGCAAGTGAGGTTGCTCCTGGTACTTGTCCATTATAACTGAAAAGGAAAAGATATTTGTGAAAAGCTATTCAAATTAGAGGCCCTTAACAGTATTAAATGTGAGAAACATCCCTGATTCTAGACAGCTTTAGTGTAAGATTTCAATACCCTAGAGCTAAGCGCTGCCACCATCTGTAAATGAGGTCAAAAAGTAGGAAGAGTTCAGAGAAGTTACTGTAACCATATGGTCTGTCCACTTCTAGAGCACTAACATTTACCTATACCGAATCATTAACTCCCTTCCAGGAGTGTCTCACACTACTGCGGACAAATCTCACAGCTAGCTAAAACAAGCAGTCACTCAGCTTGTTGCTATCCTTCCCTGGAGAACTCTTCTCCCTGAACATCCCAAATTCCACTTACTTCTACACACTATTCTACTTATTACCATGTCAGGTAACTAACTCTTTTCAAAAATACACACACAACGACACATAAACACCCAGAAGCGCAGGAGCATGAAGACTTTTTCAGCCGTGGGGCTAAGAGAGCCATGGGAAAATTCTCCTTGGACACACAGGGCTCCATCACAAGGATATCTTCCTTCCCATGCTTGGAACATATTTAAGGATCTGGACTGAAACAGGATACAGGAGTTGCGAAATTTTTTTCTCTCTGTTTTAAGCTTCCTGGGCATAGGAAAAAATACACTATCCCTTTGCACTGGAAGGTGCTCATCACAATTCTCAGAGCTAGAATTGTTTTTGTTTTGAAATAGAACAAAGGAAATTATTCAGCAAAGAATAAAAATCCCTGATATGATTAAACAAATTTGTCATTAACCACCTGGACAAATACAAACTGTAGCTATTACTAACCCCTAAATCCTGTGCTCCTCAAAAATTTTCACACTACTTGCTTCATCTTGCTGTCATCAATACATTTTCTTTCTTTTGGGAACTGACTTTAGGAAAAACAGTCTATCATATGCCCTTTAATACTGGGAATACTAAGAACATGCCACAGTTTGTAGAAACAGAAGTATTTCCATTTAAACCTGAAATCAATGCAAAGCAGCTACAGAAATGAAAGTTAGTTTTCAGAAGAGATGACAAAACAATCCAATATCGCACCGATGATCACCTGGATCCTTTTAGATATTTAGTCAGAAAATGTCTTTTTAAATTAAAACTAAAATATCTTTTTAACCCTTCCTTTTCCTGCATTCTCCCACTAAATCTTATAACCAGATACTGAACAATATATACAGTGCCTACCAAAGTTAAGTATACTAACCTTTGCAGTTACTGGGCAACGACATGCTCTTCTGATCAGGATTATACAGCCATACCCTCCAATTTTAAAAGGACGTGCTCCCAAGAAGTGCAAAAGTTAGTGGTTCAGTGGGTAGCCAAGCAAGGTTTCTCATTAACGTGATAGAGGAGAGATGCACGCAGGTAGGCCAGAAATACAGACAACGTAAACACACAGAGGTAGTATATATAACATGAAGGACAGCAAGGCACAGGAGGATCATCAGTTCCAGAGGCAGATGATGGCTTTTCAGAGGCTGAGATTTTCCGGGACATGCTTTGCTATCCCATCAAATTCTGCCTTTTCACCTTTGATACCGAACAATCAACATAAATACGAGCGTTCTTCCTTCTGAGCAGTTACACGTTCGTTATTAACTTCCTCAGATAAATCACGGTCGTTAATTTAATCAAGGATGCAGGACAGATTAATAATAATTACAAGTCAGTGGAGCACACTATTGAATAATCAGCAACACAACTCTAAAACCATGGGCAGAAAAGTGACAGTGGAGAAGTCGGTGCAGCTGCCACAACATACCCATCAGATGCTTCTATTGCAACTATTTACAGTGCTAGCTGCTTCTTTTCCTCATACCTACAAATAATTCAGAACCTAACAGCGTGTGTGTATTTATACCTTTTGTGATTTTTTTTCTTAGAAAGGGCAGGAGGAATAGAAGTGCCTCAACACCGGATCGCAGGCAGCAGATGTAATAACTTCTTGTACAGGCTTCCTTATTCCAGGACAATCTGTCTATGAATTGTTTTATATATTTAGTCAATTGAACTCGGAGTCCATTTCCTGCTATAAATTATAATTCTCCTTGCAGAATAACTTCTGCAAGGCCAGATTTCCAATTTTGGGGCATTTTGGTTCATTGTTTGCCTACCTAGTTTCTTTTTGGTGAAAACAGACACTGTAGCAATGCTTGTTGTTAGCGAGTTTTTATAATTTCACAGTTTTTGCAAAAGTATTTGCAAAATGCTAATGCATTCAAAATAATTTGTTTTGTAAATACACAAAACTCTGAATTAGTCTTTGCTAATTATCTGCTCAGGGTATCATATCCGTTTCACAGACGAGCAGTCTAACAGGCTAATTACCTAGGACACTGTTACACGAACATAGTTACACCACCAGTTATTCAGCTGATGTCTAGCGCTTGCCTAGCTTTCATTATACAGCACAGGGCCAGGGCTACTAAGATGCGAGTTGCCTCCATTCAGAAACACCTAGGCAGTCTGAGTGGAGTCAGCTGTCTTTTTTGTTTGTGTTACTCTGCTCCTTATATTTTCTATGAGATGTAAAACTCAGAAGATGAAATGACCATCTTAAAATACAAAATGCATGCGTTTCTAGCAAATAGATACAAAAATGACTTTATTTTGATAAAGACATACAAACTTACGGTCAGTAATAACAAATACAATCTACCTTTTTTTCCCCTCTAGTCACACCATTTGAACACTTGCTAAAGCAAAAGATGCCCCTTTTTACTGTTTTTACTGAGCTCCATGTGTTTCAGATAGTTTGGTCCTCTCTCACCTTTGTGAACTTTCTCACAACTGCAACTTTTGCCAGCTGATACATTTCTCAGGTCAGTTCAAGTAACCATTAAAGGAAGCCTCTACCTCTGCGGGAGAGTATATGGATATCAGATCGCTGAACAAATAACTGCTTGGGTCTCAGAAACACTGTAGGTAGGGCTATATTTATAGTCAAAACCCATGTAAGCGGCAGATAATAAATTACTCTTTAAAATAGTGAGTCAGGCCTTCTACACATCAAACCATTTGCCTGCAACTTGCACACACTTCTGAAAACTTTTAACTAAATTACTGTCTGTATTTGCACAGGGCAGCTAAGCAAGGCTCAAAACTCAGATTTCTTAAATCCAAGACCCGAATTTTAATTACTAGGGCTGAACAGAATATATACCTGGAAAACAAAACGAGTTTAAAAAAAAGTTAGGCCAAACTATCTGTTAATAAAGCCCAAACGTTGTTTCTAGCCTGAAATTAGCGTTCAGCGCTTTTTTGCGTTAAAGTCATTTAAACAAGAATAGAACACAGTCCCTTTGGACGCTGGGCTTACCTATGAATTTTTCAATTGTCGTTTCTCGAGTCACCAGGTCCCCAAACGCTGCTCGGAGGTTACCGATGAGCCCCCTGACTTCCTGGCTCTCCGTGAAGCTCTCCAGAATATTTCCCCTGGCGATGACATCCGGCTCCAGGTTCTTGCTCTCCTCCGGCTCGGAGCCGTCTCCATCCATCTCGCTCAACGCCATCGCCGCGGCCGGCCGTCAGCGGCTCCCTGGCAGCGGCAGCAGGGCAGAAACGCGGCGCGACCGTCAGGCGAGCCCGCCGGGCCACCCCCCCCCGCCCCCGGTCCCGGCCGCGCCAACCTCAGGCGCCGCCGCCCCCCACACGGCCCGGCCCGGTCCGGCCCCGCCCACCCGCCGCCGCCATGCGGCTCGCCGCGCCCCTCTCCCGCAGCAGCGGGAGCCGCGGCCCGGCCCGGCCCTCCCCAGCCCTCCCTCACGGCCGGTGGCTCGCCGGGGCGCGGGGAAGGGGGTGAAGAGGCCGGTGCCCCGGGGGGGGGAAGGGGGGGGGACCGCGAGCCGGGCTCCCGCGCGCATTACCCTGGCAACGGCCGCTGCGCTGCGCTGCGCTGCCCCAGCCGGCCCCGCGCGCCGTCCCGGGCGGAACCGCCCTGCTACGGGGCGCCGCACGGGCCGAAAGGAGGCAGAGACGGCTGCGCGGCCGGGCGCGCGGCTCCGCCCCTGCCGCTCCGCGGGCGGGAGGCCCAGGGGAAGCCGCCGCCGCCGCCGCCGCCGCCTCCCCCGCCGGGGCCTCGCTTCAGTTCCCACCGCTTGTTTCGGCCCCTGCGACCGGCCCGCCGGGAGCGCGCGGTGGTTGTTTCTCCTCGGTGAGCGGCGAGGCGCCCCCCGCGGTCTCCGCGATGGCGCCGGCGGCCGTTAGCTGCCGCTCGCTCCCCCCCGCCCCGGGGCGGCAGAGGGCCCGGCGGGAGGCAGCAGGCGCACCCCTTCGGCGGGGACCGGGTACGGTTCCACCTCAGAGCTGGTACCTCCTCTCCCTCCCTTCTGCTTTTCCCCACACGCTTTAGCTACTCCTACGTGCTCTTACCAGACACCAGCCTTCATTCCCGACTTCTCCCCTCGTGTACTGCCCGTAAGAGGGAACTAAAACTGGAGCCTGAAATAGAAACCGAGTTAGGCGCCCCAGCTTTTTACACCCAAAGGATCAGTCCGACTGCCAAACTACAGCGGTGGTTTAGGGTGAGACAAGTCACCTCAGGAGCTGCTGGTTTCCCTCCATTGATTTTAAAGGAAGTTCAGGGAGACACTCAAGCCAGGACAGGGACTAGCCAGCAACTCCAAGTGTATCCGAATGTCCGTCTTCAGGCCCAAATTCTTTAACGCAAACCACGAACACAAGATGCAGGGACACCCTACATCTAGTTTTTGCAAGGCAAGTATTTTATTTGACACAGATCTTAAGTTCTTAAGTATTTTTGTTAACATTAATAAATATTAGTTCTCATGCACTTTGCTGTTTTCTCAGACCTGGCTCCTGTAGCTCTCAGCTACAATTTCAACTGGATTCCAACACAAGTTATTCCACTTTTCCACTATTATAATTGTATCAAGTGTTAGAAACACAATGTGACAGATTCACCTCATCGTAACCCACGTTCAAAGTAAGTAAAAATTGTAAACTGCTTGTATTATATTTACACAGAATTAATGTCCAATTGCTTAAAGTTATATTTTATATTTTATAACATTTAAACTTTATAAGAAACCTTTTACAGAGTAGCAAACATAAGAAAAGACATTGCTTCAGTGCCTGCTATATTCTCCTTAACTGGAATAATGTTATTTTCAAGACACTATTCATCACAGCAATACCACGTAAAGCTGGAAAAAAGTTCTAAACAGATTGGAACGTTTCGAATATAACTTTTTAGGTATCAGGCATTACAACCAGCATAAAGGCATAGGTTCACAGTCAGTCTAATTCAGATTTTCCAATTCACATAAGCCTTTCTAGGATTGCACTTACATTTACTTTCTTTACCCCTAACTTTCTTCCATTAAAAAACAGATTTGTTAATGTATTCTGGCTCACATTGCATGCCAGGATATTTGTTACATGTTCTCATTGCCTATTTTTTCTGTAAAAATAAAGCAAGTAGGAATATTTTAAAAATATTTTTAAACCCTCCATTTTTTTACACTGTTCCTTCAATAGACCAGCAGTGGTAGAACAGACTAGTTTTGCCTAGCATACGTTATTTTCTAGAACTAAAAAAAATCAAGTGCAAGTCAGCATTGCGGAAATAGTAGATGCTTTCTTGTCATCAAACAGCTAAGTCTCCCTCCTCTGATATATTTTTACAAAGTTATTTAAATATACATTATTATCATAGCATAACCTACTAAGGAATGTTACTATTAAGAAAATTCTCTTAAATTAAGTACAAAAAATATAAGAAATGCTATTATATATGCCTTGCAAAGTGCAGTCCAAAGGGGCCAATCTACTCTTTACATGAAAAAGAGGTTTCCATTTCCAGATTCATAGAATCTGAATTAAATTTTGGATCAGAACTCTTACAAGGGGGAGGACAGAAAACACAGAAACATACATGGGGAAAGGGATGGAACAGACACAGAAGAGAAGAGGAAAACTCAACAAAAAAGGGGAGAGGTAAGGAACCAGTGATTACTTCCAGTACCACAATCCCAGAACGGTAGCTCTCAATAATGAACTGCTGATAGAACAGCCGGAAAAGTGGCAAGATGCAAAAGAGCATGGAAATGCAGCGACTGACAAGTAGGACAGTCTACAGAGAGTAAGGTTAACCTATCATGCTACTTTTCCAGTCTAGTGAAGTTTTCACAAAGGATGCAGTCTTTTTTCAGCATGGTATGAATCTGTGGTAGTAAACTAGCATATACAGTAAAAATAACACAATCACTCCTAACATTTATTGAGGCTCAAAAGTGTACTAAGCCTTTTACATCTATCCTGTGTTTTATCATCAACATTAACTTCTAGGTTGTATTACTTCTGATAAGCAGGGACTATGTCAGAATTTCTCAAACCTTTTTTGTTCACTTTAAAAGCTTTCTCATTACGTTTAGGGTAGACCCCCTGTACCCTGTCCCAAAATGGTTCCAATGGTTTATATAATTAAAGAGCTGATACAATTTGTTTCGTTTTTCAAATCCCGGAGCTTTGGGTATTTTACTGTGATATGCAGAGAAAAAAGAGCTGCTAAACCCACCAAACATTCCAGCAATCGCCAGTTCAAATTCTGAATGGCCGTAAAAGGAAGCAGGGTCAAAGATAATTGGCCCAGAGTCGTCCTCGGCCACGTTTCCTGCCCACAGGTCCCCATGCAGGAGGGCAGGAACAATTTCTATGTCACAGAACATTTCAGGAATCTTTAGCTGAAAAAGCATGAACAAACAGGTAACAGTTCAGGAGTTTTGAACAAAATATTAAAATAAGCAGAATACCCTGGAGTATAAGAGACAAAACTGATCAAATACTGCCTGTTTTCAGTCCTCATGGAGCGCTTTAGAAGCGATGACTACAAGCATAAACCTAAACTACAAGTCAGTAATGAATGTTCTTACTTATTCTTGGCAGTGCTTAGCAAATCATTTACTTCATATCCTACCATCAACATCTAGTATTAACGTATTGTTTCATACATGGACAGTATGGGCTGTCACAAGAAATCCAAAATAAATTTCATTTAAAAGAAATGGTTTAAGTGACAAAGAAGATTACACTGCCCTCTGGTTCTCCCTGAGCTGCTATCATGGGGATATTCAGATTTAAGGAACTTAGTTCTTAGACATGACTTCCTATTTTATCATTCTTAGCTGTATTCTAAGAATGAAATTTCAGCGCTGACTTAGAGGTTTATTTTTAATATCCATTTAAAAAACTGAAAGCAGCATGAATCCTTTTCAACTGACTGACGTTAGACCAGCTGTGAAGTTCTTCTTGTTCACTAAAAGCCATGTAAATTTGCTGTAAAACATTTACAGTTCCACTGGCACATACTTTCTAACTTCACAAATAATAGATTTAAGACATGGTTCATACTTTTAGCTGTGACCAAAGTTCTCTGGCTTCTCTGTCTCCATAATCTTTTTCAATCAAATCCAATTGAGCTTGGAGTCGATGACGTACAAAGAAAGAAGGCCAATCGCTCTGCCATTCATTCACCTGGAAAATATGATACAAAAGTTTATGACAAACATTTTTAACATATGCCTAGTCAGTATTAATAAATACATAGATATCAAGTTAAAACGTTCACTGCTGACACAACAGTCTAAACAATGTATGACCTAGACAATGTTACTATACATTCGGTTGACTGTTCAGCTAAGAGCGGCACTTTCTTCCACGCTTAGGTGGGGCTGTCTTTAACAGCAGATATAAGTTGAGGTTGTGGCCATTTTCAGTCATTCAAAGTTCCTTAATCACGTATTTTAGAGGGAGACTCTCTAATGAGCCTGTTTCAGTTTTTCCATATTGTACTCCAAAATCTTTCTGAAAACTTAGGAGGACAGTTCAATTTTATTAGGTAATTAGGTTTATTAGGTAATTTGGTAAAAAGCTGTACTTAGCAAAGAGTTTCAGATATCGAAAGTTCATTCAGTTAAATAGTTGAATGAAATTCTACCTTATGCGGAGTCAGAACATGGCTGATTTATGTCTGAGAGCCTGTTCCAATGTTTTACGTGAGGTTTTATTGCCGAGGCCCTCTAAAAAGCAGTGGATTTTGCCATTTGCCATCTATGTAGTAGAGGTTTAGAAAAATCAAAAACTAAGATATGGCTTGTGAAAGGATACTTATTTTGTTAAGTATCACCAAGCCAAAGAACCACCACATAATCTTAACTTCTTGTCCAAACTACTGCACTTGCTTGCTGCATGCCACTGAATAGCCATCACTTTTACTTCACCATCAGATAAAAATGAAACACTGAAAGCAAAGCTGTGATCTTAAAGCTGAATGCAATAAAACAAGCTTTTGTGTACAGAGTTTGCAAAACGGTACGAGTACATACTAACTTTCACAGACATAGAACGTACCTGTGGTATATAGCCACAGCAAGTGGCTGTATGGAATCCAAACTTATCCACATACTGAAACTCAGAGTGACCTGCACCTTTACCTAATAAATAAAAAATACAAAAGTAAAAAAAAAAGAATTAAGATCATTACATAGAAAAGCATGCAAATACAGAACTAAATTTCAGACAATAGGCATAAGAAATCATTTTTAAGTATGAGCACTTATAAGTTACATTTACTTCACGGTCACAATCCTCTCTAAAGATGGAAAGAATTATCTTAACCTCGAATATATTAAATGGACACAGAGGCACAATTAGGGACTTTTATTTGGATAAATGAGTTACACACATTCAGGAACACAGTCTAGATCTCTGATCTGTAATCCCCTGTTCTGACACTTGAACATGTTGCCACTAAACATGGCTTATTTTTGAGTCATGAATTATTTGAGACTTGCCAGTATCTGGCTTTCTCACAAAAATAATGGAATGTAATATGTACACCAGTACAGATCAAACTCTGTCCATTCCTGAAGTAATGGGAAACATGCAGAAACAAAGCAGGGCACCAGATTTTAATACTAACCACTTTAAAAGAAAGAGAATTCCTTGTATGGTTTCCCATTTTGTTCATGTTTGCCTTAATCCACTTCCCAAAGAACGATGGAAGGTACTTTCACTGAGGTCAATGGAAAATGGATCATGACCTTACAGTGCTGAATTATAACCGCCTTCAAGAAGCAACAATTGTTATATATTAGACTAAATATTTGAGTTCAAAAATTCTCCATATATTTAAAGAGATATTTCATTGTGTGTTTACTAAATGGCATATATTTTGTAATAAGCTCATTGGTTGAATTGACGGGGAAAAAAATAAAAAGAAGAATGTCTGTAAGGTCAAGAGATTGATCGGCTGAAAGTCTTAACTAATACTGAAAGAGATCTCTAGCCCAAATCGTTAGTTTGGTTTAAGAAAAGTTGAAAGCTATAAATATCAACTATAAGCATTATTTCTTACTAAATTCCAGTATCAGCATATTTTTATGTAACAAAGCATGTACAAAATTAAGAATTAAAATATATACACTTAGTATTGTCCAGTTTAAAAGGATAAGATTTGTTTAATGTATATAATAGTGATTATAGTTACTCTGCATATAAGGTCCTTTTGAGGAGCGTAGCATATGGATAGGAGGTGTCGTATGAGATGGTGACACGGTGCAGACTTTAACCATCATTAAAATTACAGCGCACTACTGAGTCACAGCCAGATGAATTATTTCATTTTTGTTTAAGTACATGGTATCTATACTCTACCAATTGTGTGTGCCTCCTTTCTCAATTTCTCTCCAAGCTTCTGGTTATAAAGATGAAGATCTGCTATCTGCTCTCCAAGCTTTGAAGAATATCTGTAGGATCAAGGAAACATTACAGGAAAAAAATCTTAATTCAATATGAACAAGTAAAGGGTTCTACATTTGCCAGGAACATTCAGCTGCACAAATACATAATAGCGAGCAAATGGCTAGACAGCAACTCTGTAGAAAGGGTTTAATAACAGATAATAACCTGAACTTTAGTCAGTAATATGCTCTTGCAAAAATAGCAAACATAACACAAGGTTGTATACATAGGAGCACAGTGTGAAAGCCATTAAGTAATCCTACTGGTCAGCTCCACATTAATAAGCAGAGAACAGAACAGGATTATGTAGTTTTGGGCCCCACACTTCAAGATCAATTGGGCAGCAATAAGAATGATAAGTCTAAAAAGCCATGAGCAAAAAATTGAATTAATTGAGGTTGCTTAACCTAGAAAAAAGACGACAGAGAAACAGTTAGTTTCTGTGCATAGATACCTTGCAGCTGCAAGAAAGGGAACAATCTCTTCTCCGTGATTAGAATGAGTAGAAAAGAAGTCATGGGTTTAAAATTGCAACAAAGAAGATTGAGGTTAGACATTAGAAAACCTTTCCTAATATTAGGAACAGTAAACAACTCTCATGGACTGTTAAGCGAGGCTGTGGAATTACCATTATTCTCCCAGTAAGAATAAGCTGGCAGGCAACTGCCAGGAGGCACATAGTCATCACTACGTTCCCTTAGAGCAGCGGAATGAAGGTGATGACTCTTGAAAGCCTAATTCCATTTTCAGCTGGGTTTACTAAGGAAGTAGGTCTCAAAGACATAAGGAGCCAATAAGTTTAATGAAAACTGATAAGCTGGGAAAAGGAACTCAAATTAATACTCTCCTGGGGGAAAGATGGGCAAAACGGAGCCATTTTCCCATTCGTTTTAGTAACATCTGACTGATCAGCACATGTGGACTGGTCCGCCAGCCATCACACACAGCTCTAGACTAGCCACAGAGCGTGCCATTTCTATTGCAGGCGGAAGGTCAGAGAAGAGCAAATTATGGGGAAGGACTGAACATGTATATGCATACACATTTTAACATGGATCTTGACAGATTTAAGCTGCATCTGTAAGAGAACAGAGATGTTCTTTTCAGGAATCTCTCTGACTGAGCATAGATATAAGAGAATACTCTGGGAAAAAATGCAGTAGAAAGAAAAACAGAGAGAAGTGCAGACATACTTGTTGAGATGCTTCATCTTTAGGTACTCCATGACAAACATTGCTCCTCCTCCAGGAAGGTCAATTACTTTAATAGGCTGAGGCACTCTCACAGTATTGGTTTTCTGAATAGCTTCCAAACTTGCCATTTCCCCTTCAAACATCTTTCTAGCCTGTCAAGGAATAAGAACATCCTTGGGCTAAACTATGGATGTCTGCAACAAGTACTTTGAAAAATAGCCTTGTTTGCAAACATAACAGTTAATTCCTCCTGATAAGAGACTATAACTGCAGCAAGGTTTCAGTCCACATAGGCAGGCTTGTTTGATTACCTCAGCAGGATTTTAATCTCTTTCCCCAAATTCATCCCAGGGTAGTAGGAGAGAGAACACTTCACCTTGAATTCCCAGTTACTTACGGCAACATCAGACTACTGAGATGGAACAGCTTGGTTTATCCTCAGAGACAAGACGACCTCCTTCAAAACCACAGATGATCACTACTAAATGAAGTAAAAGATTGCATCCTTAAACTGGCGCTTTCTCTCCACGCAGGTCACTGGCCACCAGATGGGCTTGACAGCACGAACATTAAACCTGTTTAACGTACTGTGCTCTGTACTTCTAAGGTAAAGATGCTGTTCGTCACAGCAGTTTTGGGATGTTTTCGATATTGGTAAGCACATTTCTGATGCACTGGGTTGGAAAAGACAATTTAGCACTGTATTTATTTAGTAATAGAAAGTCAAGAGCTAAGCCTGAAAAATTGCAATAATCTTACTGCTAGAAACGCAGAAAACAATGGGGAAGCTTGAAAAATCTGTAGCTCTCAAGAAACGCATGAGTTTTAGCACTGGGACCCTTTGTTTTCTCCCTCCCTCTTTCCCTCCCACTGTTCTATCCTCCCAGCTGAAATATGAAGAGGAATGCAGCGAATGCAAATTCAGCTTTAGACTTGTCCAGACCCTAAGTATTACAAAAACAACTCTGCACTTGGCCTTTTTTCTCCTCCATACAGCAATGCCCGTTCCTGTTGTTGAGGGCTATCATACGGCATTACGCCACGTGCAACATTAACCAACCCCACTGCATTAATACTTGATGTAAAATATACTACAGCTTTCAAAAGAAAATTGAGAGAAAAGCTTGAACAATTCAAAGCTTGAAAATGCAAAATTGTCCATCATTAACAAGTAACTGCTAACTTAAAAAAAAAAATTGCTCTTTATATGCAATAATATTAGTAGTTAAATATTTGCATTAACCTGAGACTTGTGGTTGATCTTAACGAATACTCGTCCACTGTCCGTTTCATAGCCTTGGCCTTGGCTGATGTATCCTCCTCCCGAGCTTCCAAATGCCTTCAGAATGGAAGTTTTCAGTTCTGTTTTCAGTATCTTTTCCATGGTAATTTCCAGGCTGTTGCAGCTCTTCCCTGCTAAATCCACTGCAAAACAAGATTAAAGGTCTGGGTCCTTCTCTCACTGTCACTCTGCTATGAGGTAGAAAGGGCCACCCACCAAATCAAAACATAGCAGCTAAAACAAAAAGCAAATACAGAGATAACGTTTAGAAATGCTTTGGTTTTCTATGGGCTTTTACAGCTTTAGATGAAAAATAAAAATCTTTAGAAATATTTATTAGAATAAAATTGAGAGGTGTGTCCTGGGGTCCTTTCTCAACTGTGCTGAGCACTGCTGGTATTTGTAGTTTGGACGCGTTTTTCTATTTTAAGCTCTGTGTTCACATTGGTAGAAGAGGTAATTTTTAAACAAAGCCACTAGAGGGAGTCTAAAGGCAACAATACAAATTGTGCACATTTGTTGCATTATTGTCATTATTGAGATACGAAAAATACAATGTTGCAGTCCATAAGGACGCCGTTTAATCATGCTGCTGACCGTTAGTCAGCCAGCAGAAATAAGGGAAAAGTACTTTTTCCCCTGCTCATAACAGTTTTGTGTGGACTAGAATCCTACTGTCGTCACTGAGATCTTTAGAACTTGTTCTTTCTCAGGACATAATCCTGCCTCTTGTAAATCAGTAAAAAGGTTTTTATTGCCTGAAAGTGCCCTCCAGTCCGTGAGACGGTGAGGGGCTCGTGGCTGGGCATTATCCAGCAAAAATTCATGGTAAAAACAAAAAAAAAAATCAGGAAGGTGATAAAGAAATTTAGGATTCTATTCCTGTGTGCTTCTCCTGATTTAACATGCGATCCTTAGGGATTCATTTCACTTTCTCTCTCATACAGGAAAAGGATCCTTTGAGTAGGGCTGGATTTAATCACTTTGTACTTGCAAAGCGCCCTGACGCTCTCAGGTATAAAGTGCAACATATTATCATAACCCTGACCCTCCAAGTTTTATTTAAATACTGTCTGTGTAAAGATAACAATTTGGTTCCATGAGTAAGACTCGGTCCTAGCACATCACAACCTGTGCAGGCCTTGTTCCCACTTGGAGCAGCCACGCCATCCATCTCTCCAGCGACTTTCTGGATTCTGTGCCATTGCTTCTACTGTGCTTTCATGCATTTCTCTCTCTTTTCAATACCATTACTTTACAATGCCAAAACTAAGCAGCTTATGCGAATCAAAGGACAGAGTGATTACAAATGCTGGCTTCATTTAGGGAGGCTTCTCACTACGTTCCCAAATGGTTCTAGTCATCCAGTAAATCAATGAACATGCACTGAAAGCAATTTGATCACAAATGTGGACCTTGGACCGTTTGGGGCATTCAGATCACATGACTTTGATTTATAGTCAGTGAAAATGCCAAGCCATTTGAGTTTCAGGAGGTGCCCTGAATAGCAATCTGCCATTATAAGAATGGTCTCCAGCTGCCAAAAGGAGGGGACCATACAAACACAGGTCGCAACTGAGCACCTGGGGAAAGGAATGTAGTTACAGCAATAAAACCAACAGACAGGAAGTAGAGGCTCTTCATTCTGCCTCATGAATTCTATTCATTCATTCTTCTATTTACTTGCAAAGGACAAAGACACAAGGAGAGTGGACTTTCATCCACAGTGTTACTACTGAACTGGAAGTGTCCAGAGTTCCGTAAGCCATAGACTTCTCTCCTACGATTTCCAGTGAAGGTGCCAATAGTTACCAACTATAAGATTCCTTTGAGCATCCTGGCATTTTGTTTTTGGTTAAACCAGGAACAGGACTGCGTTAATCCAAGAGATAGCAAAAGACTTCGATTTGCCTCCATTCTGGATCAATACTGAACTAGCTAACTATAGGTGAAAGGCCTAATTTCCTAACAACACTGTGCATCTAGTCAAGCAGCTTCAAACATCTTGTTTTCAAACACTGGAAATACAATTCAAAAGCGTCCCAAATGGGCTTTAAGTAACAGAAGTGCTTTAAAAAGCTCACTAGTCCAGAAAAGAAATCTCACAACACAAACAATTCAGCACCATGGCCAGATCAAAAATAAAACTATTAATTGCTTAGTAATGAAATGTGAGAAGATAGCAAAGGATTATAAAAGACTATTTATGTGAGTATTGTTAGGCTCTTGGACCGAGACCCAGCTTCACAATTACGCTCGTAGAGGATCTTTTAGCAGTTTACTTTCCTGGCTCTTTTTCCTTGTTTTGCTCACAACTCCTTCTAGCATCTGTTAGAATATTATCTTGCAAAGAAAAGAAAAAAAAAAAGCTATTCTGATTCTGGTGTGTTTTAATTACCAGAAATATACTTTCTCCTTAAGTCTTTTGTCACAAGCAGCGTCCACAAGACAAGCTAATTAAATTACCACTTCCCGCTCTTTTTTTATTTCTTCTGTAATAGGCCAGGACCAGTTAAAATCACCCCATCTGTTTTGGAAAAAACAGTGAAGACGAAAACTAGGAAGAAAAACAACACTAGACTGCAACATTCATATCTTCAGGCAGCTTCTGTAGTTGCAAAGAGGGCAGCAGTCTACAAGAATTACAACAAAAATACTACACTGATACATAGGGTATATGAACTATAAGTACTTACTATTTTAGAAGTGTGGCTTCCACGCATATCTGAAGGAGTGACATTTCTATTTTTTTTGGCTGAAATTTTTCAAATGCGCATATCACTGACTTAACTATACTTCTGTTTTCAGAAGGCATAGCACAAAGCTAATGCTGCTTTAAAAATCCACCTTTAAACAAAAATGGTAAAATACCACTTAAAAATACTACAAAACTACCTATACCAATTTTTTTTTCCACTTCCCATAGATGTTTGGCCAAGTTGCTAAAAGACTTCACATTGCAGACATGTAAAGACTCTGACATGGTGTCTCAATCTGATATACAAAACCTTCAAGTGTATTTTTAACATACATATATATAAATAGATATTACAAAATTCCCCTCCTAGAGTCATGTTCTGCACATTGCATCATTTCACTTTTCATTTGCTTATTAAAACAGAGGAAAAGCCTTTCACTGGAGAAGCATATCATTCTGGAGGTCTAAAAAAAAGGGTGCTGGTCAGACTTGGCAAGTCTTGATAATACTTGCTCATTTTGATTAACTATGTTAAAACATGGATAATCAAGTATGCTGATAACAGCTGTGGTTTTGGGGGGTTTTTTTTTGCTGCACTAAACACGCATATGGAAAGTAGACAACAATTGGCATTAATGTAGTACAAAAAATGTATATATAGATTATATATATATATATAAAAATAAATGACAGGCATATGAGAGTTTTGTATCTCCTTCCTTAAGTTGTCTGTATCCACCTGTTGTCCCATCTTATTACTTGGAAAACATAAGGCACGTCCAGAGCACAGAATGCAACAAAGAGGTTAACAAGAAGAATCATGAGAGTGGTGCAGAATTAGATGTTATGGAAGAAAACATTACCTTATAGAACTGCTGCAATTTCTTTGTAAGGGTCAACCAGGAGCCTGCCTTCAGAAGAGAAGATCTCCTCCTCTTCTCCATTGTCTGATTCAATCATTGTTTATGAGAACTCAAAACCAAGGGATCCGTGGTACAGTAGAACTGGCTATTACATTCCATTTGTATTCTTCTTTACTGCCCTTCCGTTTTTAATGGTAGCACAACATGGCTCAAAAAAAATGAGCCTAATATCCCTGAAATTAAGACCCTAAATATAGCTGTTTCTATTTTTATAACCTGCATACAACACAATCACAAAAATATTTTGATTTTGGTCTGTTGAAAAAAAAGTGAACTCTGAAGACTTACCTTTTATCACTCAGTCTACAATCGACAGAAAATCCACCTTCATGTCACTTTTCACCTTCTGATAATAAAAAGTATTTCCGTATATTAAAGATCTTGATTTGTTGAAGTTTTGTAAACAAAATAACCTTATTAAATAACTTCTTTATTATAAGAATGCCCTTCTTTATAAGGGCATTTGGATACGAAGAGTTGAGGAATCTATCCAGATCGACTGCTGCTGACCACAGCATTTCTTCAATCAGCTACAAAAAGCAAGGGTAAGTTTGGGTGAATGTGGTAAGGATAAGGACAAGGACACAACATTTCATCTACAATATCCAAATAGCTAGTATCATACATAAAGTTTGAAGGAACAGATAGGACCTCAAACGATACCGTAACGGAACAACATGTTGTATATTTTCTTCAGTGACACACTGCTCCAGATTAAAAGCCATGACCAAGTTCCCACCAACACCTTTGCTAACCACGACCTTCCAACAAACTAGGCACCTTTAACAGGTTAAGGCAAGTAGCTTCCCATAAACCAAAGTGTAAAGTTTTAATTCAGAAAACACAGACAACAATAATCAACTGGGAAACTTTTTTTCTTTATTTAAGCAATAAGTAGAAGCCATTCTATGGAGCAAAGCTTTAGAACGTTTTGTAGCCAAAGTTAAACAGCCAGTGAAAAGACTAGTAGCATTAAGGGTAGAAAGTTACATCAAGTGATAATCTTCTCTAGAACTGCTGTCAGTTCTTCCAAATAACTGCAAAACCAGCAAGTAAAAAACAAAACAAAAAAACCAAAACACTCAGCAACATGACAATATCCTGTGAAAAAACATTTTTTAATTAGTCACTCCCAAACACTCAAAAGTCAGGTTAGGAATCATGCATCTCTCTCACCTACCTGGCACACTCGCACCGAAATATCATTACCAGTCTATGCCAAAAACAGCAGAATTACAGTTTTAGTATTATTGTCTTGCAAGTATAGGAAATAGCTAGTCTGCAACTTTGTGCTTTAAATCTTTAAAGTATGTTCTATGACAGTGGTGGAGAGTAGCTGTTCTGTGAGTTACATCTTAACCTCCTTTGGTTTCATCGCTCTTGGGATAAGAGACAGAAAGTACACTTTGTGGGGATCTAAGAAAAATAAGTCAGCTTATGGCATCTGTATTCTAAATTACAGAAAATTTACGTGAAGCCTATAGCATGATCTTGATGGCATTATCCCGTGGGCAATGAGGACAGTCAAAAAGTGCATTTTTTGTTCATATTAGTAAGTACGTCTTCACAGGACGTAGGCATGTGGAGTGTCTTACCTGAAAGTCTGCTTTAAGACTGCCCCCTATTGGACAAAAAAACATGATCCAGAAAAGACAATGAAGCTAGCTCTGGTGAAAACAAAATTGCTCTAGATGGCAGCCAGCTGGTCACAAACGCAGAACAGCCTACAAGAATGCCATGAAGCACCAAAACGCACATGCCTAGAACAATTTACAAGCATTCTCATGCTGCTTTGTAACAGAACTGGAAGCAGTCTTCATCCCATAGAGCCGCATTACCAAAATGAACAGCAAGTCCAAATCACTTTTTACGAATCCCCTCACACAATTTTCTTGCTAACTTTCAAAATGTTTTGTTGTTGTTTTCAGGCACGTAACTGGAAATGAGGAGACCTGAAATATTCAGAGTAATCTATCCAAAAGAGGGGGGAGAAAAAACAACAAAAAGCTATGAGCAACTTTTTTAGCCATCTGCTCAATAACCGAGAAAAACAATCTTCCATTTCACAAACGCTTCTCCGTTTTCCGTTACGGTATGAACGCAAATCTTTAGCTAGCATTTCTCTACTCTGAGGCGCAACTGGTCCTTAACAGAGAACTACTTCCAAATTATTTACACTTGACTTCGATTTGAATTAACTTACCTAATCTCAAGTGCACAACATCTTAACACGAAGGATGTTTTATGTAGCTGAATAAAACCCTTCCTTGGATATTTCCCTCTTAAAAATTATCCCCAGCTATCCTAAAAAGGGATGAATATGCCATGCTTGGTATTCAGTAGGACTCACTGATTCTAGATCTTTAGCTGTGCAACAAGGTCAAGGGTCTAGTAGCTATTTTAACATTACACTCCTGTAGCTGCGTTACCAAGCACAGGGTTTTCCAAGCAACATGGGACGTATTCTGCTTGAGCAGAAAGTCATTTTACCAGGTTTCTCATAATGTTTAGGGAAGATCCTCTATACCCTGTACCAAAATGGTTCCAATGATTCATGTAGTGAAAGAGCTGATAAAGCTTTAGGCGTTTTTCAAATCCCGGAGCTTTGGGAATTTTACTGTGATAAGCAGAGTAAAAGGAATTACTAAAGCCACCAAACATCCCCGCTATTGCAAGTTCATACTCTGAATGGCCGTAGAAAGAAGCCGGATCGAAGATAATTGGACCAGAATCATCCTCAGCCACGTTTCCTCCCCAGAGATCCCCATGCAGGAGAGCAGGAACAATTTCTATGTCACAGAACAAACTGGGTATCTTCAGCTGCAGGGGGAGAAAAACAAGACATACCAGTAATATAGTTTAAGGTGAGTGACTGTAGGGTTTTATCCACGTACATACAAAGGTTACAGAGCATTAATTCAAACTTCTTTAAAGCCAATTAACAAAAAAATGCAATTTGAAACAGCATAGGACCTGATCGATAGAGATGCCAAGAAGATCAACTGGATTTCTACTTTAACATAGATGCTGGCAGTTGAAGGCTAGTCATCCAGTCACACATCCCACTGCCAAGCCTAGCATGCGGAAATGATGCTATTAGAGATTCCATCCTGTACTAACCAACTACATTCCATATTTTTTCTCAACTGCAGGAAGTTCAGTTGCTCTTTGGCATTAAAAAAATTGAAAATATAAAAATGCATTCAGTGCTGCAGTATCAATCAGCTTCAATAATAATAATAATAATAATAATAATAGTGAATCTCTTTATCAACCCTGAAGGCATTCCTATAAAGCAGCAACCAAAAAGGTAACGTTGCCGTCACTTAAATGCAAATGTTACATGAATAGATGATGTGAAAGGGCACAATTCCTAATACGTATTTCTCATCATCCACATGTTCTAGGGAATGAGAAATGCGAACCTGATCCAGTACTTCCCACGTAGTAAAGCGACGTGCTATTTGGCACTCATTCATTTGGGAACATTAGTACAGGTGATGTGGCAAAAGCCAGTATACCTTAGATTAAAGAGCATTTTAATCCCTAAAAGCTGGAGTCTCTTACCAACAGAACCCGGAGCATCCCAACGAAAGACAGAAATTCTGTTTTAATAAAAGTAGCGCTAAGCAAGTGATACCTAGCTATCACTATAATGAGAAGTGAGTGAAATTCTCCTACCTGAAGCTTTGCCCAAAGTTCTCTTGCCTCCCTATCTCCCACATTCTTTTCAATCATGTCCATCTGGGGCTGGATTCTTTGTCTGGCAAAGAAAGTCACCCAGTCATTCTGCCAGTCGTTCACCTGAAGGAACAGGATTGCAGAGCAGATATTAGTCCTACACCACACAAAAGACAAGTTTTCTTCTTCAAATAAAACTTAGGAGGAGAATACAGCCTTTGTGTTGATAGTATCCAGGACAGTAAATGCTACTATTTTTTAATGGAAAGATACCTTACAAAATTAAGTTAAGGAAAAAATAGTTTTCTCAGTAATAAAGACAGGAAAGAAGAAATACAAGGATATCATACGCAGCTGTAACTGCTGTCCTTAGCAGGCTGAACAATGTCTTTTGTTGTTATAACTCCATAGAAATAAATGGATTTGCATTATGGATTATTTTGGCCTTTTGTGCTACTCAAAGCAAAAGAACATAATCCTAAAATTTTACCAGTCTGATGAAGTACAACCTACCTGTGGAAGATAGCCACAGCAGGTAACTGTATGAAAACCAAATTGATCCACAAACTGGACTTCCATTTGCCCTTGACCTTTACCTTTCAAATCAAAGACAAAAATCCAACACTAATGACAAGATTCTAAATATCTACAATGCAAAAGGACCTTAAAAAACTATAGAAGTGCACAATTTTTTTTTAACTGAGAATAAAAAAACTGCACCTCAATACTCTTTTTTATTACAATGCTTGTGGCTGTTGGTTTTTAATTTTAAAACTTGATGTAGAGTTACATTATAATTTTCACTACGTTTTGAGGTGGTATATCTCCTCTGTTACCAGGTCCTTGCAGAAACATTAGCTCAGGATCCCAAGGGTCCCAAATTAAACAAGTGTTTCACATAAAGGGATCCAAACTGAGCAAACAAAGGCAAACAAGAAGGCCCCCTGTCTAGGTCTTTCTTCAAAATCTATTTTCATGACAGCTCTACTGGAAGAAGACAAACTTATCCTGAAATAACAAAAGCTATTTGAACTGACTGTTTCGCAGGTTATTATTAACTAGATTAAATTTGCAAACAGCTGTGTACTGTACCAACTGTGCTCTCCTCTTTCTTCAGCTTTTCCCCAAGCTGCTGGTTATGAAGGTGGAGATCAGCCAATTGAGTTCCCAGCTTTGCTGAATGTCTAAGGAACAAAAATATTCTTAGCAACATTGATACGTGAATGAATCCAGTTCCTGACAAACAAGGAATTATTTGGACGCATTTATCAAGCATGTGAAAGAAGTTCCGCATCTATAGCGAGGTAAGTTTTCCAGCTAGTACGGTCAGAGATACCTCTTCTTCCTGCAAAGATTATGTATTAACAGAGAACAAAATCTGCTTACATGGTTATCTCTGAAAACACTAATTCAAAGTGAAAGCAAATAGCGATCCTAAATTTAATAGCAATGGGACACTAGTGATTCTTATTTCTGCACAACATTCGTTCTATACGAACTTTCAGCAAGATACCTTGCAGTAAGAAAAGCATGCAGAGTAGATAATGCACTTTTCTTGACAAACTGACTTTGTGAGACAGAGTGAAGCAGGATTCATCCTTTTCTTTGTCTCCCTCTCTCTCCCCACCTCCCAGGAAACTTGCATTAACCTTTCAGCAACCTCAATTTCTGGCTTTCTACAGCTTTCCCTCTCTAAATGTTAGGTGTCTAGAAGACAGAAGAGAAAATGCACTTACACTTACTCTCTAGCAGAACAAAGTAACAAAGTTCCTGTTACTTCTTCAGCAGCTTCTGATCTCCAAAGGCAGTTGGAAATTACCCCCTTGCATTTTATGAGATTCTTAAGAACTCACTTTATGTCGTTGACCTCACGTCCAGCTCTTCTCCTAGTCACTTGTTCAGATGGCCCTCATTTATTAATCTGTTTTTAATAAAAGCTTACCTTCTGTACAGTTCAGAAAAGCCTTGCAGTAATTGCAAGTAATTCTGGTAGCCAGCAGCTTCCCATGTTAACAAAAGCATGCTCCCACTCCTGCCTCTGACCTCTCACACCTTTCCCTGCCCTAAAGGCACTGTCATTTAAGGCAAAGTTATTTCTTCATTTTGTTTCTGTTAACACAGAGTGTAGCCACCTCCTGAAATTTGTACAGCAAGGGTTGCATTTGCACACTTTTCCTTTCAATCAGCACAAACACAACAGGATTTGTGCTCTTTCTCCTAGACTTCACTGAGGGCTCTTCATGAATCACAGACTCTGCAAGTGGGCAGGGTGAGGAATAAGTCTTTAAGCCAGCTGTGGAAGTCCTGAGATTGGCTTGAGAAATTGGACAAGTCCGCCTCCCTAACGGAATTGGACAGAAGTTTTCATCGTAATTAATTTCCCCAGGAATTTGCCATAGAGAAGGGATAAACGCGCAAAGGTTTTAAACTATCAAAATCAAGACGAGAATTATTAAAAATATTAAAACCAGGATGTATTCACTTTGGGATGTGCCTCTGCATGCTTATGACAAGAAATAGTAAACAACAGTTCTTGCCCCAAACAAAAGTACATACAACAGGTGACCAGGCAGGTCATTTTCCAGTCCCAATTCTCAAGACCCTTACTATGAAAACCACTAATTACTTTAAAAAAATAAAAACACTCTGATGCAAGACTGATTTGCTAGGTGACGTATTGGAATGTATTTTATACAGTTCTCTGCTGTGTAACTTCCCAAATCTATCTTGACTTGCTTAAAATAATACATTAAAATTGATTTCATTTCCACTTTGAAAATAAGTGATTTAATTGCCATAACAGTCCAAATGTATCGCTAAAGTAAGCAATGATAATACTGTGCTTTACCTGCTTAAGCCTCTCATTTCCAAATGCTCCATCACAAACAGAGTAGTGCCTCCAGAGAGGTCTATAACTTTAATGGGTTTGGGCACTTTTACTGTCTGCGTTTTCAGGATGGCTTCCAAACTTGCCATTTCTCCCTCAAACATTCTTCTAGCCTGCCAAAAATTAAAGGAAAGCATCAGTCTCCCTCACAGTTAAACAAATCTCTTACACAAAACCAATCAAGGCTGTAAACTTTAAACAAAAAACGAGGGACAAGTGAGTTAGAGCGTGCATAAGCTGTAGGTAGATCCACACCTCCAGACTTGACAGTCCTCTCTGAATTACAGGAGTCTCACTTCATAAACCTACTGCATAGAAATGACTTAGGTTCTAGCGTTCTTTGTAATCACAAAATCACTCAGAGAGTCCATTTATAATAGAAAGAGTGCAAACTGCATGTATATAAAAAGTAGGTAATATTTTATTAATGGATTATGCAGCAAATGACTGGGAAGATAAGTGCAACGATGTATAGCCAACCAAAAGAATGGTGCTGGTCTTCATATTCCTCATGTCTTTTCTCACACAGACTGCTCAGTAATATAGCAAAAATAACTGTTGCCAATTTTCAAGCTAGCCCAGTCTGTAGTCCATAAAACGATATTCCCTGGCCTACTTCCTTTGCCTCATGGGAAAAAAGAATATCAATAATAGCAGCCAAACGCCCCTCACTGCGCTTGCACAGAAACCTTTAGAACCCAAGCTACTACCAAAGGCATTCGCTTTGAGAACATGCTGAATTCAGGATCTGTTTCGGCAACTGTTATTTACATCGACTCAAATCTATTCTCTGAGTTGCTCCGTTAACCTCACTGGCACAAGTCAGGTGAAGAAACGCTACTCAAGAAGACTGAGACAGAGGTGGCAGAAGAGGGCACGTGGGAAATCCACAATATCTGATAAAACACAACGACCAACATAGAAGCAAAATACTACTACTTTAGTACTAACACAGTCAAAGGACTATTTGCAATAGGCATTGATTAACAATTCGAAGGCCTATAGGGGATCGAGAATAAATAACTGCTGAATTACTGATATGTGTGATACCTTCATTCAGAGGAAATCAGTAAATACTGTATCACTAGCTAAAGCATCATACTAGGTTAAAGTCAGCTGTTAACTTTAAAAGAGTAAAAACCACAGTGCTTTCTAAAGAAACTGCTGATATACCTCCACTGCTGCACACACAGCACAGTATTATAATACAGTTCGGCAAAGTTTGCTCTAATCAGCATTCAGAATACACAGACACAGGCAAAAGCAGAGAAAACAAAATGACTGCTGAATGGAAGATTTATCCAGATCTTTCTTCTAAGTCCTATCTTGTACCTAGCTGGACTGCATACCTAGATATACATTTTAAAAAGGCTTAAGTGAAACTTAGGTTGCTATCAAGTTAAACTATTTTCAGTCCAACGTAAAGCAGAAAAACCTTTCAGGATGTTCTTGTGTTATCACCGCAGTGCATTTGATTTCCATCCAGCTCCCTGATACGACCAGAAAGGGGAGACAAGTTTGGAATAAATATAGTTGCAGACATCCTTTCAAAAACATTCCTTTGCTAGTGAAGGTAAATAGCGGTTCTGCCTTTTGTTCTTCCAGTGATACCATTCCCTTGACAGGCACAAGTGTTAAGTGCCTTCAAAGTAAATTCCACAGGATCTCTCCTTTTGCCAGCAGGAATGCCATACAGGTATTTCGTGTCACCCTTATCTCTATCAAATGCAGTCATCTACTTTCTACAGTAGCTGATAGCCCATCCTGGAAGAACGAGGAAGAAAATCCTAACTGGCAATTACGGAGAACACCGTTTATTGAGGAAAAACTACTTAGGCAGGCACAAGAAGGGACCCGCTGTGCTACAGCGAGGAAAGACAACCGTCCCTCAGCAGACAAGTCGGCACCTCCCGGCTGGCAGCCGCCGCCACGCCAGCCCCGCTGCCCAGGGGCGCGCCCTGCGGAGCCAGACGCGCACCTGACCCGCCCACCCCCGCGCCCCGCCACCGCCCCGCCCGCCTCCCCGGGGCGGAGGCCGCCCAGCGGCGCCCACCTCCCACGCCGGCGGCAGGCCGCCTCCGTCGGCCGCCGCCGGGGCCCCGCCGCCGCCCGGCTCCTCAGCGCGGCGGCGCCCCCACAACGGCCTGCCCCTCCCCCCCCGCCCCGAGCTCGCCACACGGCCCCCACCCCCCACCTCCGGCTTGGAGTTGCTCTTCACGTACACCCGGCCGCCGTCCGTGTCGTAGCTCTGGCCCTGGCTGATGCAGCCGCCCCCCGAGTGCCCCGTCGGCCGGAGCACGGAGGTGCCCAGCTCCCGCTTCAGCGCCTCCTCCATGCCGCCCGCGGCCGTCAACGCGACGCTGCCGCCGGCACGGCGCCTGCGCGGGGCGGGGCGGCAGGGCGCCTGCGCGGGGCGGCACTGCGCCTGCGCGGCGGGCGGGGCCGGCGAAATGGCGGCTGAGGCGGAGAGGGCGAGGTTAGCTAGGGCCCGGGGCCCGCCGCGGGCAGAGCTGGCGGCAGAAGGCGGCCGAGGGCGAGAGCTGGGTTGCGGGGCCGGCGGGGAGCCGCTGGTCTCCCGCTGGGGGAGGAGGAAGCGGGAAGTTTCTCCTCGGGGACGCAGAGCGGGGCGCGGAGAGGCCGCGGCGCCGCCTCGGGGTGGCGGGCGCGGAGCGCGGCGGGCCCGGCCGGGGTGCGGGGCCTCCCCGTCCTGGTGGCCTCCCCAGCCGGGGCTGCCCCGGGGGATCCCCGCCGCCCTGGGGCTGGGCAGGGTGCGAAGTATTGCCAGCAGAAGCCGTGTTTCTGTTGGAGCGTGTTTTGTTCTGCAGGGAGACTCTCAACGCGCTGTTGTCTGAGGTCGTTTCCCTGAGGTGGGGGGGGGGAGGATTTTTTCCTACTACAAACGCAGAGGATGCACGAGTCAAGGAAAAGACGTTGCAGTAGGGCGATATATGTAACAGTGGGTAGTACTTTTAAAATGTTTCGGCTTAGTGGGCCGTAATGAAGGTACATGCTCAGATTCATTCTGTTCCTCAACAGTGATGAGAGCAGGTTGCTATTACTGAACAGTGGACAAGAGTTGCTATGAGGTAAATTAATACGCCCTCTTCCTGTTAGAATTCTTTTTTATTTAGCAACTAACTCGTTTGTTGTTATTTGTAATATTTAAAGTACAATTTCCAAGTGTAGAAGCTGGAAGAGTCCCTTCTGATCTTTTATTCATCTCTAGTATTTCCTTAAAATGTCTGTGGCGATCATTTTCTCACTAGTTACAATCACCGAGTTCATCTTGATTTCTGACAATGTTTACTGTCTTTGGAAAAGTATTTCATTATTCTTGATTATATTCCCATTCGCTACACTGATTTGTTTTGTCTGGAGTTTTTTAAAGAATTTTTCTTTCTAAGCAATTCAGACACCTATGAATAAGCATCTGTTGCCACATTGTAGTTTAGACAAAGAGCAATTAACACTAATTCTGAGTTATTGATTTGTATTTTCAAATTTTAAACTGGGTCTATTTTTGGAGATTTTATTCTTTCAGGTTTAGTGCAGGAGGATTAAAGCTCAGAGTCCTCTGAGAGTTCCTCTTCAGTAGCAAAATGACAAGTGGTGAAAGGATGGAAGCTTTTTATTCCCAAAAGTCTCTGAACTTTCCTTTTCAGAGGTTCCCATATGTGTTTCTTCTTTTTTTTTTTTTTAATGTAGAACCTTTGTCCAGGTAGAAATTAATCTTTTGCATTTGGCAGGAATTGTGGATATACAGTAGTCCAGACAGATTTATCATGAATATTTTGGCTAGCATTCTGTGTTTTTGGCTATTTCTGCAGTGCCTGGACAAATCATCCATGTGTTTTGTTTGCACCAAATCCAAAACTTAGACTTCTGAGATGTATTGCACCGTCATTGTGTTTGTATGCAATATATCTACTTTAGTAGAAAGCACTTGATGAGTGAACATACTGTCAGGAGTAATGAACTGCACATGTTGTGCACAGGAAATCTGACATCTCGGAAATGCCAGGTTTAGTGCACATACCCGAACTATTTGCATGGTAGGTATGTAACAGAACAAGTGCTTTTTAGAAGTGCACGTTGAATTTTCAGTCTAAAAAATCCTGGACTGACATATGATAGCTGCAGTTTGGGCTTTGAAGCCACTCCAGGTATGTCGTAAGCATGCGAAGTCTTGCTTGTGGAAGGTTGGTTGGATGGTACGTATTATTTTGCCTGACTTTGCGTAGCAGAGCAGGTTCACTTAAGTGAACCTTAAGTGTTGGCTGTAGAGCGAATTACCATTGTGGATGTGTGCATGATAGTTTAAAGCCCAAGAAGCGTGGCTTAATCAGAACCAAGGATAAATTAGTACTACAAGAGCATAGGAACAGAAATCAGAACACTTTTGTATGTTAAAACCTGTTTTCTGCCACGTATCGGCCTTCCTGCCTCTTCTTGTAAAATTAAACCAGTCTTTAGCAAAAGTTGACTTCAGCTGTCTGCAGTGGCTGATGAAGACTAATTATGATTATGCTGAGGGAGTCTTAATTCTCCTACAAGAGCCTAGGAATCAGCAGCAGGTGCTATGGAAAATGAGGCTGTGAGTTATCTTCTTTCTTATTCAGAAAGTAAAGGAGTAACATCCATTCTAAGATCAACAGGACTCCCTTTCTCATTCGGTAGCCATGAGATTAGAAAAGATTCAAACCCCAATTTTTATTACATGACACTTCTGCAACACTTTGAAAATTCCTGTTGTATTTGATTTTTTTTTCCTATTTCTGACAAAACAATTGGAAACCAATAAGTTAGAATAGACTTAGTGGAGTTAAAATAGAATGAAGTGCGTGGTTTGTCTTCAAATACAAAGCTATATTAGAATATACTGTCAGTAAAGAAGTTTGTCAGGCTGTACTAAAGAACAGCATAGTAAATGCTCTGGGAGTAGAGAGCAATTGCTCTTAATTCCCTAGAATTTAATTGGATTGTACTTCTTGCTGATTGCATCCGATCAGCTATGATATAACAGAAGTTTGGCCGAAATTGCAATGTCAAACTCATTAATTACATGGTGGATATAATCTGGGAGCTGGCAGCTTGCTCTCTAAATTAGAGGTTAATTGCTCTGGAGGAAGCTCAGCAGGACCCACAAGACATTGCCTTCCCAAAGATGCTACAGGGCATCTGTTTGCAGGAGGCACGGGCTCCCAAATCCTATGCATATTGGAATTCGGTGAGAACCAGGATTTGGGGGCTGCTGCCTCACAGATTTTCTTTTCAGTGTGCTGTGAGTCCCTGCTCCAAGCCCTTAGTACGCCTGCTGCTTGCCATCTTTGGCCTCTGTGCCATAAATTGCTGACCCCTGTTTGAAATAAACTATTGAGTCATGCCCCAAATGTACTTCCAGAAAGTACTTCCAGAAAAAAGCGTAGCCATATACTGAAGTTGTTAATGCAGTGCAGGTCTTGCCTGCTGAGATGAAGGCAGTGTATACCACAAAAGGCCGTGTGGCAGAGTGGGTTGACTTTGCAATAATCTTTTCTTCCCCACCTCTGTTCTTTTGCTCCATGTGTCATTTGTTTCCGTTTGAGTATTTTTAAAAGTGTTTGCAATATGTTTCTGGGACCATCCCCTTCCCTCTGTGCTGCTGGGCTTCACCAAACCCGTTGGCTTGCCTGCAGCATCCACAGTGGTTAACTTTCTGTTTAAAATAGTGTTTCTTTCTGTGGAGGAGAAGACAACTGGCATACTGGGCTACAAATTATTTGGTGAGTCATCCGTTGATACACACCTCCTGAATAAAAAAGCACTGCAGCTGCTAATTTCTGTTTACTGCTTGACAGTATGTACAAGAAAAGAAAAGGTAATTGGTATGTGCAGCCTTTTATGGGTTGGTATATATTTATAAATGGAAAATATGCATTAGGGCTTTTCAGGCTGCAAGCCTCTATTTGTGTGAACATATGACAAAAGGGCTATGGACTCTTCTCTGCCCCCCTGCCCCCCCCCCCCAAAAAAAAAAAAAAAAAATGGAAAGGCTGAGAGGGTGGTTCGGGAAGGATGTAGGAACTTCCATTACAGAAAGAGGTGATTTATAATTATGACAGTGATGGAGATTTGTTGTTACTGCTTGTTTTTCTCTTAAACATAAATCACCCTAAGGGATGGAAATGTGTTTTCAAAAATTCTTCAGATCAGCTGTATGAGCAGATAAATGTAAATGGAATTAAAAGCATCATCATCAAAATAACAAACTGAGATAGGCCTTAAGAGCAGAGTTTAGCCGTTTGTCTGATAATGCAACGACATTGGGAGCAGTGTCATTGATGTCTGTTTATTTGCAGAGTTGATGCTTTCATGGATTAATTTTTCACTGTAACCATAGTGATTCCAGGGGCATAATTTGGGGCAAAATCTGAATAAAAGTGAGACTGAAGCAGAGGACCTGATCTACCTAATTTGTTGCAGAGAGAAAAATCAGAGAAATTTTTTGTCCTCAGAGTTTAATGTTTGGAGTTTGTCTGTCTCTCTTTTAGATGCAAAGTATGCCGTATTACCACTGGGTTTCTTTGCTTTCCAAGTTTCTGCCTTTCAGCATGAAGTTCTGGGAGGATGTTCATTTTTGGGTCATTTTAATAGTGAGAAGAAAATATGCTCTTTGCAAGGATTTTTTTTTTTAAAGTGGGTTTTTTTCCAATAAATGTAGCTGCCACTTTGGATGCAAGAGTTTGAGAGTCTTTTTTTTTTTTCATCCTGATCAAGAAGTTGTTGTTATTGTTTATGTATTTGTTTATTTTACAGCTCTGACTTATGTTTAGCCTAGTTTTGTTTGGCATGGTAAAAGAGTAACATGCATATCATTATTTCTTAATCTTTAAAAAACGAGTACTTTCAGCCTGCCTCTCACAGGGATATCTTAAAGCTTGAAAGTGGGTTAGTAAATGCATTCTTTGTATTATTCAGACAGGTGATGGGTTAAAGATTTGTGGGTGTATTCTAGCTGACTAGTTCCTGTATAAAGTGTAACCGTGAACTTCCCTCAAAATAAACCTGGGCTTGGCACAGATTTGTGTTCTAAACATGTTTACATGTAATTGTCAGATAAGTGGAAATATTCGGGAAAGTGGAAACATGCCAGAGTTCCAGCACTTGTGACATCAAAACAGATATCTGAAAAAGCATTACTTCTACTTTTTTTTTTTTAAACAATTGACAAGCAAGTAACTCTTCAGATTAACAAAAACCAAATGCTTCTAATTGTCGAGTTTGTTATGAAAAGGTTTGGTTCTTTTTCCACTCTTCCCTGGTGAACTGCTGGAAAAATCAAATAAATAGAATTTCAGTAAAGCAAGATAGAAGGATTAGTTTGCACTTTAATGTTTTTCTTGTGACATCTCAAAGGACTCCACTGAAACTTGTGCTTTAAATCCCATGACGCTCTTTTGCTTATAGCAAATAGCTTTGATATGACTGGAAAGCTGAGGTATAAAGAATTTGAGGAAGTTGTCCAAATTCATAGAGGAGGGCTGCGTTAGACTTGGGGTTAGAGCGCTAGTTTCCTGATGCCCAGGGCTGTCCTCCAACTGTCAAGAGCGTTGCTTCCACTGCAAAAGTACGAATGACTACTGCAACTGCATAGTCCCTCTCAAAGTAAAAACTGAAAAATCAGCTCTGACAGATAAAGCATCTGGAAGAAAGGCACACTTCTCTCTCTCTCTGTATGTAACAGTTCAAGCAGTATTCTGTTGCATGCTAACTTCTACAGTAAAAGAAGCCCTTAAACTGTAGTTTATTGTTGCAAATTTATCTTCCCCACCTCCAAGAGGACTTTGGTTCCAATAAATGATGACTGGATTATAAAGAGGTGTAACTGTTGGATGCATGAGTATGCTAGAAAGAGACTTGCCTGTCTGAAGCTGGGAATGTGGTATTTTGGTGTCCATAGGGGAACAGAACAGGATATCTTGTACGTACTCTTCAGGTCGCACTGTGTTAAAAATACTAAGGAATGCTATAGCAGTATTCTTGAGCTTGCTGCTTTATTTGCAGTCCTGAAATAGGCGTGTTAAGAGTTTTGGGGGGGTTTTTTTGTTGTTTTTTAAGAATCAGTAGACCAGTATTGCATCATTCCCATGCAAATAGATTTTATTAGTCAAGGACTTGTTTTTCTTTTATTTTGAGTAGAAATGTAAGGCATAGTTGTAGATCCTTTTTCAATTTAGGGCTTACGTCTGGCTGCAGATAATCCGGAGTAAGCCCTGTGTATATGATTCTTCTGACTTAGATGTGCTTTGGCAAAGTGGGGTGGATTTTTTTTTTTCTTCAGTAAAACAAGGGCATTAAGACCCTACATGGAGCTGTAACTTTTACGTATACTGGAACTTGGTGCATACAGCTCTATTTTGGTTGGGGAGGGGAGGGGTTCTGTCTTTTTAAAAACTTACTTTGCACCAATTTGACACTATTTGGAAATCACTGAGGGTTAAAAAGATTTTTTCCAAGAAAATTTTTAAATTATATTTGCTGACAGATATGCTACAAGCAATTGACAAGAAGGTCGTAAAGGGCTTTGCACAGAGCTTAGGCAGTAAAGATGTGTGTTATGATAAAGTTTAAAAAATGAGATTTTTCTGTAAGCTTTTGTTCTCTTGCTTGTAGGTTTCTGGTGGTTTTTTTTTTTCCTACTGGTCTGACACCTGGGTTTGGATATGATGCACTGATGCAGCTCAGTCTAGAAACCTGCTGAATTTATTTTGCTGTTAATGGCATGTGAAGGGTGAGCACTTACTCCAAAGATGACCCCTCTCCCTCAGCTTCCTATGTAGTGCTTTTAATACATGCTTTGCAGTATTATCAAGGAAGGCAATAGGCTTTTGTTCTCATGTGCATATATCACCAGGCTGGATTGCAGGATCAGGAGGAAAGCTCAGGCTGGCTGACATCCCATTCCAGTCTCATTCTCATGGATTTCTGTGTGATTCTACAGTAATATTTGAATGAGGATCGGGAGAGGGCAAGACCAGCCAACACTGATGTGGATCTGAGGGCAAAAGTATGTGCCTCTTCAGGCTATAAATGTCGTAAAAGCAAGACTGAAGTCCACAGAATGAATGACTTTAAAAGCCTGTAGCTATGGCTTGGGTCCCCTTGCTGCAGGGCGACGTGTGGTACCTTGCTTGGGGCGGGTGCTGGTGCAAAGCCAGGAACGCTCGTCCTTGTCCATAAACTGCCACTACTTCACAAAGCCTTCCCACCACCATTGCCCCACCGCTGTACTTGAGTCCTAGGGGCGTTCATTTGCATGCATACTTGGTAGTTACCGCAAACGCGTGGGAGAGCGGCCGGCTTTACCGCGGGCGGTACCCCCGCAGTTACTGTCGGGCCCCGCTGGAGGGGCTGGGCTCGAACTCGCGGCTCCGTCACGGGCTCCCGCGCTGCTGCCTTGTAAACACGCCGCGACTCGGCAGCGGGGCAAACAGCTCCGTTCCAGCGGGGAGGCGAGACCGAGTGTGATTGATGAGCGAGCGAACCAACGGCGACCTTAGAGCCACCTAGCAACTGAGCCGCTGTGTCCCGCTGGAAACACGAGGAGGGGGGCGGTCGAGGTCTGCCTCCCTCCAATGGGAGCCGAGGAGGGCGGGGCTAGTGCCTTTTGGTACACCAATGAGCGAAAGCGGTGGGAGCGCAGCCCTCCCTTGAAGGGGAGGGGGCGGGGATAATGTCTCGGAGCACCAATGAATGCTGGAGAGGGCGGGAGCGCCAGCCAATCGGCCAATAGGAGGGCGAGGGGGCGGGGCTCGGAGCCTGTCACCGCGCCGTGGCCGGAGGCAGGCTCCGCGCCGCTCGGTCGGCTGAGGGGCAGCGCGCGCGGCGGCGGCGGCGACGGCGACGTGACGCGCTGAGTGAGCCCGGGGGGAGCGGAGCGGGGCGGCGGCGGCCGCACGGAGCGACGCCGAGCGCCTGCTGCTCGCCCCGGGGCGGGGAGGTCGGGCCCTCCGTCGGGGGAGCCGCTCGCTGCGTGGCGACATGACGCGCGCTGCCGCCGCTCGCCGCTGACACGGCGGGCTCCCGCCGCCCGCGCCCCGGCAGCGCCCGCGCCGCGGCCGCCGGGCATGCCGCTGCCCGCCGCCCGCCGCCGCGGTGAGCTCGGCCCGCCGGGCCCCGGCATGGGCGGCGGGAGCTGAGCCGAGCCCAGCCCGCGGGGAGGATGAGCCGCGCGGGAAGCCCGGTGAAAGCCTACGATTTCCTGCTGAAATTCCTGCTGGTGGGGGACAGCGACGTGGGCAAGGGCGAGATCCTGGCCAGCCTGCAGGACGGCGCCGCCGAGTCGCCCTACGGCTACCACATGGGTAAGCCGAGACCCCCCCCCCCCCCCGCGGCCCCTCGGGCTCGGGGCACCGGGGCCCGCAGCCGAGCGACGCGCGCGGAAACGGCCGCTGCTGCCGTTCCCCCCTCGCGCGCGGAGCTCCCGGGGGCCGGCGGAGCGAAGGGGCCGCGGGCAGCCAAACGCCGCGCGATGTTTCGCTGTCCGGTTTCACTGGAAGAGTAGAAAAGAAGAATTTTTTTTTTCCTTCCCTTTTTTCCTTTTTTTAACTCTCGTGTTTTTCATATCAGAAGAGGAGCCCTTTAAGATCAAGGTTCGCGTTTGCAGTTCGTCCTTTCACTTGGGCGTTTTAAAGCTCGAGCCTGGAGAGCCGCGTCCATGGCAGATACGTTCTGCCTGCGAGATACAGAGCGGTGGACGTCGCAGGCTGACTTGAAACTACGCTGGTGGCTTGGGGAAAAGGAGACTTCTCTTCTTCTGCCCCTTCCTCATCCTTTTTACTCCCCCATCTCCTTTTGCTAGAGCACAGCCCTAGTTTCACGTTTTTCCTCTTTGTGCGCATTTGTAATGCAGCATATTAAAAGGCAAGTTATCCTGTAAAATTACCCATTGCTTTAAATTACTGCCAGTAAAAGTGTCCAATTAATTCACTGAAAGGCTTTACGGTGGCTTAGGTTCTGTTATTATGTTGAGCTCTTGGTACGTATTCAAGGCAAAAAAGTGAGGCGGAGGGGGCAAGGAGCATTATTTGTATGGTTGCTTATGAGTCAGACGGTATCGTGAAGGTATTGATGTGCTTTTTAGGATGTTTGCTCAATAGCTTTGCTAAACTAGTCCTTGGGAGGTAGCAGTCTCTTTACTCTTCCTGCTGGGCCATCGTGAAGTGGTAGGAGGAAAGGGAAGGAAGGCTTGGGGAGAGCGTGCCCAGTCTGGCCCTGTTCTGCATGCACAACGTAGTTTATAAATTCTTATGCCAAAAGAACACTTTAGTCTCCGATGTGTCTTGATGTAACTGAGGGGGAATGTTTGAGCACCTCCCAAGCTCATCAGTCTTGCTTCAGACATTTGCATGTAAACCTTGTGATGCTTGTGTATTGGTCTTAAACTTTATTTAAATTGTGTGCCTAACACTATGTTTCTAAATAGATTTCTCGACAGCGAAGAAATAGAAATATTCTTTCGGAACTTACTTTGCAAGTATGTAATATACAGCTTGGAGATTCTTCATCTCTCTTAGTAACTTCTAAAATATATAGGATAGTAGTAAAAAACACAGAGTAGTAAGTAAACTGAGCAATGCAAAGGCCATTGTTTCAGAGTGTGAAGGGAGATGAGAAGCATGTTCGAAGAGAGGGATATGAAGAAATGAGTTAGAAGAGAAGGGGAGCTAAAACAGATGGTGTAGTAAAACAGGAAAGGAATATAATCTGACTTCACGTTTTGTGCAACTGGTGTTATTATTAAGAACTTCTGTACGTTTTGAGCTTCAGCTTTTACACGACTGTAACATACTGTCCAGTGTTACTTAGTAATTTCTAATTTTAGTTGTGAAAGCTCATATAAATTATTTTCTCTCTCTTAATTCATCTTTTCTTCATGAAAACTAAACTAAACATCCTGTTGGTGTTATGACTCACTTTGTAATTTAATTTGATTGAACAGCTTGATAGAGTTTGGTGTTGTGGGTGGATCTTTTCTTTTTTTCCCTCTTCAAGTCCTTAGTTAACTGGCTGACTTCTACCACTTTCATAATGCTGACTAGGTCTCTGAATTGGAAAGAGAAAGGATAGTGGTCTGATAGATCCAGTCAAAATGTGCCACGTGTATAGGCTTAGAAGTAACAAGAACTTTGTTATAGAGCTTGATGGATGGGAATGGCTTTGTGAACACAATGAAAAAGGAGATGTGATAGGGTAAGAGACAAGAGCATTTGAGAAGAGAGAGGCAGAGTTCTGAAGAGCCTCGAAAAGGAGAACAAACAAATTGACTTAATGTGGTGAAGCAAGGGAATTCAGACAGTTTTTTGTTTAAATTTGCACGTGCAAGAGAGACAGAATTTGACGCTTATACCAACAGGAAAGAGGCTCTTCTAGCTGTTGACATTGAGTAGATGGCAGGTGGCAATATGAATGGTGAGAAGGTTGGAAAGAATGCGTTGCCAAGGGTGGTCATGATGAAGGAAAGATGAGGCCTTGGAAAAGGACTGTAAATGTTCAGAGAGAAAAGATTATTGTTACCAATTCTGTAGACAGAATGGAAAGACTGCCTTAAAGTTACAGGGATGGGTTTCAGGAAGGGCAACAGCATCATTAGAGTTGAGGAAGAAAAGTTAGAATTCAGCTTTGGTAGCGATAGCGTTCTTTCCTGTGCTAAACAACAGGAGGTAGCAGGAAGATGCTCTGTCAGTGCTCTAAAAAGTAGAGGGACAGAGTATTTGTAGAGGAATTATAGGAAAGGTCGAGGTATTGAACGGTTTTTGACTCCTTGAAAAGGAGAATCTAAATGAACCCCCACAAATATGAAGAGAGGCAGAAGAAAGGCTAAGTGAGGAAAGATTCATCAGCAAATAACTATCAAGGGGTATTTTTATTTCTTTGTTTGCTGTCTTCAGCAGGGTCAAAGATAGTTGAGAAGACAAAGAGGATGAACATAAAGTAAAACCTGAAGCTGACTAGAACAGGTTTTTAAAAGGGGGAACAAAAAGCCATCTGAAGGCTTTGTGTGCAGCAGTATTACTGTCTCATCTGAAATGTTTTGGTTATAAATCACAAATTTATTTTTCACAGGCACTTTTTTAACTAATCAAAATCAATTTGCCATCTCTCTCATTCTTGGGAAACTACTGCAGCTGTGTGTCTGTGTTTTTTCTTTTTTTTTAAATCACAAAAAAGTGATATAGAATCAGGGGGCAGGAGGGAAGGCCAGCATCATGTGATCAGTGAAGTCCCTGCAAGCGACCACTGGTCCACAAGCCATGGTATGAAAGCGTTTGGTATAATTCAGCTCCTAAGAAGCAGTACAATCTCTTGGTCTCTGAATCTTCTTAATGACCAAAGGGCTCTGGGTTGGAAAGAAGAGAGGAAGAAGCTTTATTAAAGCTGTAAGGTAAGGACTGACATGGAAGGTGCCTAGGTGAGTACGATCCACAGATAATTTAGGAAGTGGTTATCCTGAAGATGGGTAACTAGGCAGATATGTTAGTTGCCTGGGTAACCTGCCTTTATAGGTTTTGCACATCTTCCCTAAAACTGGAACTGCAATAGGTGAGAAAAAGTTGGTCTCATCCAGTAAGAAGAACTGCACAAAGCCGATCTTAGAGAGAGCAAGAGGAACTTTGCTTTTAAGCTTTGTTAAATTATCTGTCTGAATAAATTCAGAGGAAATAATTGCTTCTAAACTAGAACATAAAACTTTAGATGTGCTGTCACTGGGTAGACAAATATTTTGATGTTTTGCATTAGTAGATTTTTTTCTTATTCACCTATATTTCACTATTGCTTTCATACTGAAACAGAGAAAATCGTGCTTGCAGTGTGACTGCCTAATGCAGGGACTCAAAAGAATGATTGCTCAAACCTATGTACTCCTACTCCTTTCCTTGCAGGAATATCAGGCTTTAAACTGCCAAACTGTCTTTCATCCTTTCTCACTTGTCTCTTCCCTGCTCCACCTTAAGATCATATCACAGTTGTTTGTCTTCCTATAACTTCTATCTGTCCTTAGGTTGAGAACTTTTTGGAGTACGGGCTGTCTTACCTGAATATTTGAATAGATCCTGGTGTGTAAGAGTTGTTGGCCTTAATAACCATTGACTTGATCACTAAGAAGTTAAAGCACAGACCTTGAGCCTGGATGGCCCAACCTCAAGCAAGCCTTAATATGGAGAGCCAGATTATTCCAGTGCATAGGGAGCATTGAAACTGGGGTGGTTGTCCACCGTTTGCATCTCAGCAGACAAACTGGGCTGAGGCTTATGGTTCATGTTGGCTCTTACCAATCACTTGCAAATCTGTAATGCATAGATGAGAGCTATTTTGTAGTGCAAAGCTGGTCTTAGAGGAAGGAAGGGGTTCCAGCTAAAATAAGAAACCAAAAAGCAATGTTATTAACATAAAAAATTAAGAGATTCAGATTTGTGAGCTGAGCCAGGGGTTCCTTCTCCCCCCCCCCCCATCCAAGACAATACCTAATACAGAGCTAAGGGAAATAAGTCTTCCCTCCCAAATTTGCTTTAAAGTTTCTCTGATCTGTCTTCACAACACTGTATTTTTTGAAAACTTTCCCTGACTAAAAGCAAGAGGAAATAAAATTTCATTTTCTACCGGTATAATAATGGGTATGAGGGCTTGCTTATCACTGACTGACTTTGAAGCCATTACATTTTTGTAAACGCAGCGTGATCTAAAGATTGAAATAGAAACTGATGGCAACGCCACTGCATTTCTATATTTCTTTGCACTTATCACCAACTTTTGGGGACAACCTTCAGACCGTTCTGTAGCAGAAGAGTCATTTAAAGTTGGCGAGCGTCGGTGCGAGTGGGTATATAAACATCTTTTGAGGTTAATTATACTTGCCTATAAAGTAGACTAGGCTTTATCTCGCAGCAGAAGGAAAGCAAAAATTGATCACTGTTAGCTGACATGGAGTAACTTTTCCTAAAATGGTGACTAGGCAGGGCGTTTTTTCCCTTTAAAGTTTATTAAAATCCAGTTGTGTGCCCATTGCCCTCAGTTTGAAAGGATTTAAACTCCCTTCTTGTATAAGGAAGGGCAGATAAGGTTTGATTTCGTATGCCAAGTTTAAGCCCCTAGAAGACATCTCGTGTCTAGTCTCGTCACTGTAGGCTTCTGTGGCATTGGTGGAGGGAAGCAGGCACCTCAAATAGAGTGCGTAACCTATTTTTGGATGAGACTATAAAGCAGTAATGGATCCTGCCCCAAGTATGTTAGTTATGATTACCCCGTCAGTGTGTTATTTCACTGGAGCTGTGCTTACTGCTGAAAGACTTTATTAATTTTAAATTGTATTACATAGTGTGAAGAAAGTTCAGTAAACAGAACTTAACCACCCACTCAGTATTTGCTCGTCCCCTTTCCTTGTTTTTAAGAGAGAGATGAGTGGAAAGAACCTCTCCATTTCGACCACCTGTAACTGCTTTTTTGTCTCTACCAGCTGATAGCCCTGGAGGACAGCAGTTCTGCTTAGCAAGCTGTCAACTGTGAGAGGAGCATGTTAACTGAGAAAGGGGACCTGCAGCTTTTGCAGCCCTAGTGGAATCCCAGTCTGAACTGATTCCCTTTCTCCTTGTCTTAATTATCACAGATACTTTTCAGTCTTAAAAATAAGCGTGCTTTTAGTCTAATTCAGAGTGGTTTCGTTCCTTAGTTTCATTCATGTGTCCCCATCCTTCCCTGCCCCCCCATCTCATTTTGAAGTTTGGAGGCTTGTGCTGACTCTTCTGTTAACTTGTCGTGCAAAGAAGTACCCACCTCATGAGACCATTGCATCATGTTTTCTTCCCTGATACACAGCAACGTACTTAAGATAATTTCCCCCCCCCCCCCCCCAGATTCTTCATAAACAATAAGGTAAAGGGCACTCTAGCATTATCGGTGATTCTCAGATCAATCGGTCAATGTTGTTGGTTTATTTGTACTTGTTAGCCACTCCTGCATATCTGTTAAATCCAGTAAGGTGAATATATTCGTTGTTCCAACCGAGCAATAGTTATCCTAGGCCTGCTTGGTTGGGTTTTTTGTGTGTTTCTTCCAACCTTTCATAAAATTAGTTTTTCTGTTGCTTTATTAACACACCTTCTCCTTCTGCTTAGCCAGCTTTCTTTGGCTTAATATTACTGAACAACTTGAGTGTTATGGCACTTGTTCTTTTATCCATAAGATGGGTGCTACTGTCTTATAACTTCATGATATTGTTCAGAAGGTAGGTCATTTTACAGTGAGGCTTGTAAACCTAATTAATCACTAGGCTTAAATTAGCCTTCTTCCTAGCTCTTTCCACACCCCACCATTTTGGGGGATTTTTTTAGTGGAAAACACTCTAAACCGAACATTCACATACACCTAGCCAGACCAGATAGTTGTCTAACTTGTTCCTTATCAATAGCTGGCCTTTGTGTTTCCTAGCAAGGCCTATTTAAAAAACAAATGACCAAACAAAAAAACCCTCTGATTATTGGTCAAGCATATTATTGCATTATAGAGTCATAGAAGAAAGAAGCCTTAAAATCCAACACCATGCAGATGTTTCTCATACTCTTGTCTAAAATCAACCTGCACGCACTTGCCTGAACTTGATATTTGCTAATGCTACAAGTAATACTCTACGTTATTGTGGCCGACGAGACTACAGCAAGAGTTTACTATTCATTCTTGTCTTTCTCGTGCACGTGCAATAGCTCTGTATACTACCTGTCTGGATTTCTCTTGGGCTACTCCTCCCCTCCCAGTCTTTCACAGAGGTGAATTTTCTCACGGATGTGAAGGAGTGGGGAAGTCACTATTAAAACAAAATTACCATGAGGTTCCCAGACGGGTGTGCAACATGAAAGAAAAAGCCCAGGTTATTTTGAAAAGTGGTCAGACTTCAAGAGAATTAAGTCCTTTTAAGCCGTTTTGACCTAACCAAAATTGTGTTTTCCTGTCCTGGGATTAAATTGTATCCAATATGTTGGTAAAATTACATTTATGTATTGCTGCAAATTCATTTTGCTCTGAGAGCTAACTGAGAATGGAAGATGAGATTAAGAATAGAAATTGGCTAATTAAACGGGACACAAATAATTTTTTTTTAATTCAGCTGCTCTGTTTTTTGCTTAATGTGAAACTGAAAACTATGAAAAACTAATGCAATATTTACACAAAATACTTAACGCGGGCTGGTGTGTGCCATGCCAGTTTTATTTAAGGATCATCACAAATGTAACACACCAAACGAGTTTGTTTTGAGCTTGCTGTGCTGTTTTTCATCAGTACCTAAATCTGTTGATACGGTGGAACATAGCTGTATAAATAACTTTTCCTCTAAGTCTTCATGTGTTGTAGTATGGAAGTATAAGCTGAGCAAGTTGAGTTAAGTCGTCAAATACTCCAGTTAGAGCTACAGTTTCATCAGGTTAATGAAGCTGTTGCCTGTTCGTTAGCGTTACTAGTCTTCTTTCAGATAATCCTCAGACGTGTTTGTCTGTTCTGTGTGTAGCGAGCGAGATCTAACACTCATTAACGTATAGCATATACTTAATGTCCAGCCTTCTTCAAAGGTAAAATAAAATAATCTGATGGTATTGGATATAACTTAGTATATTCAGGACAAAGCCAAGAAAAACACTGGTGTTCACAGCTGCTTAGGCATCTAAATTGTCACCCAAATCAATGGAAAAATTAGAAAGCTAATTACCGGGAAGTTAGAAGCTCATTTCTGGCCAGGAATGGAGGGAGTGTAAAAGGCCAGAAAGTAGCATTGCTCACATCTTTACAGTAGCTCGTGGCAGCTAAGAGAATATCCTATTTCAGCTGGGTAGGAGGAGAAGAAAAGAGAAAGTTTCATCAATAACAAGCTATGCCAGGTGACAAAGGGTTGAGCAACAGCTGCCTTAAGGCTTTAATACAGTGCTTACCTGCTCTTGGTATAATTACATTCTTGTTTGATGCGTTAAGTAGACTGTTAATCTTACTGCCTTTGGTGAAAGGAGTACACCTGCTGCCTTCAGCTGAGGCTTTCTGCATCTTATTGGTGATTCTTTACAGGAGGCGTGTTCTTCACACCCTAAAGGATGTTAATCTCTAGTGAAGTGAACACTTCCTGGCGCATGCAATGCTCATATAGGCGGAACCAAACCTCTGCAAGGTGCTCAAGGCAAGATGAGAATCCTGTACAGGACAAGAAAAGTAGCGCTCCTCCAGCTGAGGAAGGATAGGTAGGACCTAGCAGTGAAAACACCCCTGTCTGCATACAAAAACTTGTTTGCCAAGTGACAAATGTGTGACTGTTGTATAGGCATATAAACAGCTGTTTATAGAAGAGCTCTTATTCCAAAGTTATCTTGAACTTTAAAATGTTGTGTGGAATATTGGATTTCCAAGTAGAAACTGACAGAATAATATGCAGAGGAGGAGTAAGTGTGATGAGAATTTCTGGGATGGATAACTGCATGTGCTTTAAAAGGCAGTTTTTGTTTAAGTTAAGAACATAAACGTGCTCTCGAGCCCATTTAGCCTAGCATTCTGTTAACACCAGCAATGAGGATGCTATTTAGGAAAAACTTGGAAGCCTGACTGCTCTCTGAAGTCCATTCCCCTCATGTGCCTTCCTATTTTCCTAATCTAATATTTAAGGAAGGAAGAGAATTTTTTTTTCTTATGTTTATAGAGAACAGGGTGGGTGTTTTGTTTCTTGTTTTTTTTTTTTCTTAACAGAATTTAGAGTTCTTTGCTATTATTTCATTTATGAAAATGGATAATCTGGGTGTTTTTTTAGTTAAAAGTTATACTTATTTTAGTCAGGAAAAAGCCATAGAAAGTTATAAAGAAACCACCATTTTATCATATGTTAGAATAAGTGGGATTCTGTGACTTCCTTTGAAATGTTCAGTCATGATTAGCATAAGACCACCTCTGAACTGTCATGAACATAAATAATGTAGCTGTAAGATGAAGTGTTGAATCAAAATATCAAAAGTTTCTCCTCAGTAAACTATTTTTGTGTCTCAGCTCCATGTTCATATAACAAACTCCAGTGCCATAAATACCTGATTTAACGGAGTTTGTTAAAACAGTCCACATTCAAGTGTGCTTCAGTGGGCAAAACTGTGTGTAGAAAGAAATGTATTTTATAAACATATTCTTTACCTTGGGTCAGGAGAAGATAATATGTTTTAAAAGTCTCGTTTATTCTTAATGTGTGGCTAGTTAAACTGTCCCACGTGTTTGGAGATGTAAAGGGGGCTGAACACATGATGATGTCTAAGTGATCTGCAGTCCAGAGGTGATACACTTGCCTCCGATGAATTGCAGCTATCCTTCACACTTTCAAATGCGGTCTGATCACTTGTACCTAATTACCGTAACTTGTCTACCATGCGATATGTTCCAGGCTTATAATTCAGATTTTACCTCTTTATTTTCCTGTATATTCAGCACAGCTTGGTAGTTAGTAGCTCACTGTTATACTCCTGCTATGGCTCTCCTTTCTTCTCTGGGTTAAGACTGCATGCAAAGAGCACTACCTCCACCTTACCAAAAAATGTTTCCTAGTAATTCCACAGCAGCAGAACTCAAATAGCAAAGAATGTGTGTAGTACATTGAAGGGGCAGTCAAAAGTGTATTTAACGATTATAAGTTCAGATTTGTCCTGGTTTTTTATCGAAATTGAACTATTATAGATGTTTGGATGAAAAAGAAACTGTTAGAATAAACCCCCCAAAAGTGTATTTTAGTCAACAAATTTCAAATCAAAATGACTCGCATGCCTGACAATTTTTAGGAACAGTGTGTTAATGTAAGTCCTGTGCCCTTATACTTTGTTTGCAAGCTCATGTTATGCAGTGCCTTAAAATGGGATATTTAAGTACGTGAAATATGAAACTGCCAGCTGGAAAAGCCAGAAGAGACCCAGCAGGTCTGGCAGCCTTTTTAATACTTTCTTAAGACTGGACTGAGGAAAAGAGGCTCGTGTAGCTGATGCATTCAGTGGAATAATTGAGTATAAGGAGAGTCTTGTGAAGTAAGATCTTTACATAGATATCTGGATACATACCTTTTCTTTTCTAGCAGTTTTAGGAAGAAAGTGCTACCTCCTGTTCACAGCACGTGATCTTAGCCAGTCAGGACTCTGTTCTCCTAATCTTGTCGTATGTTTGCTTCAGTAGATAGGCTAGGCGAAGGTTGCAGATAGCACTACCTTGACTTTTCAAAGCACTTCTGAATTGGTAGTTTGTGGTTTAATTGAACACATATTTAAGGAGAAAAACACTTTTTTTTTTAATTCATAACCTATAAACTTTTAATTGATTTCTTCTTCAGTTCAGACCAGAAACACAGTCCCTTTTAGGAGGATGTTAGTCCTGGAGCAAGAAGATTCTAGAGCCCAAAACCACATGTGGTATAACAGTTTTTTCCTTATAAACTTTTTAGTCTTTTGTCTCCAAATAGGAGTTTAATTTAGTAGTGTTTGAGAAGAATAGTTTTATAGACAGACTCTCTTATTTCAATCTACGTTGCATTAGTCTTCAACATCTGCAGGACAGACTGGTTCAAGGCAGAAAACTACATGGGAAATAATTACATGGTTTGAGTGAAGCAAAGCCTGCGGTGCTAACAACTGAAATGAATTTTTGTTGCATGGTAACAAGTCACCTCTCTGGAGAAGAAAAGGCTTTGGGGGTACCTAATAGCAGCCTTCCAATACCTATGAGGAGCTCATCAAAGGACCGAGCCAGGCTATTCACGATGGTGTGTTGTGGGAGGATGAGAGGCAAGAGGCATAAGCTGAAGCAAGAAAAGTTTGGAATGGATATAAGGAAAAACTTGTTTTTAACCATGCTGTAGGGACTGCCATGGAGCAGATTGGCCAGAGAGGCTGTGTAGTCTCCGTCCATGCAGGTTTTCAGTACCGAACTGGATAAAGCCCTGAGTATCCTCGTCTGGCCTCATAACTGATCCTGCTTTGAGCAGGAGGTTGGACTAGATGACCTCCTGTGGTCCCTCCAGCCTGTATTTTCCGATGATCCTGTTCAACTGAAATAAATTGATTTTACTTGCGTGGAAAACTGAAAGCAACTAGATGATGAATGGGACAAGAACTTGCTATCACTGATGTATAGTCTTTCTCCTTTAAATCTAGATGAGAAGTAAGTGGGTTTTTTTCATTATTATTTTTTATCATGAAACGTTTTTGATCCTTTAAGGGCAGTGCAGATGACAGAAGAAACATTTGTGCTGTTTTTCTCAGTCTGGGCCCTCTTTGCTCTCTGGGGCTCTGATAGTAGATATTGCTATTTAGTTATTTCTTCTGTTCAAAAAGATAGTTTGATATAGTTTGAAAATACGGGAAAAGGCTGGCAACGCATGAAGGCCTGGAAAATAACTGAAGTAGATTTCCTTTCTCATTCTAGCGCTATCCAGTAATCTGCTAGTGTTGAATTCCTGCTCACAGAATCTGTTAACTCATGTCAGTAATGAGGAAACACTAGGTTTTCTGCTACTCCATTACATTTCCGTTCATACTTGCCAATGTGGGATCTGTCTCTATTTATACAGTAATTGTTCTTCACCAAAGTCCATGGTGTGGATGGATGTTTGAGGATGTCATGGATAATATTTAGGGTGTTAAAATAGACTGACTATCTCAAATTACTTTAGAAGTCAAAGGTAGTACAATGATAACCATATGCATTTTTTTCCTTCTAATTTCTGAAGGTTTTTAGGTGAAATGTAGCTTAGAGGCTCGTATGTAATTTCAGCATAACTTATTGTCATTATTTTCTGGTTTTAAATCCACAGCTTTTGCTATGCTGTTTATGACTTTTGCTGCTCCTACCTAGAGAGGGTAGGTTCTACTCCTTTGCTGCTTGCAAATCTCTTTTGCTTTTTGCTTATTAATGATCTCTGCTTGCCTTTCTCTAAAGGAATGAGCTCAAAGAACTGTAATCTGAGCTGTTTTGATGACATCAGTGTTCCTTTCCAAGTTAGAAAAGCAGTACCAGTACTGTCGACACGCTGTATGGAAAGGATATAGCTGTAGGGTTTAGAAAGTATGTATAGTGTGGTATGTAGGCAAATACAAGGTTTTGGGCTTTGTTTAAAATGTATTGCTTTACCATATATCCTGTTCAGACTGTGGACTATAACCTTGCAGGCAAATCACTGAGTGCACTAAATGTTCTCAGTCTCTGCTGACTTTCGACCCTTTAGGTTTTGATAGACTTGTTTATGTGTCATGAGGAAAACTGGAGGATTGTATTACTCCCACTAGTTCATGTCGCTGTTTGCATAGCCGTTCCCTACAGTGTAGTGCTTTCTATATGTGTCGTGTCTGCCCATGTCCTCTCTGAGGGAAGACTGACACCTTTTTGTGCTCTGCCATTATCCACCTGCGGCTTATTTTTTTAGGTTGACAAGTACAGCTGTCTGTTTGGCTGCTCACTGCTTTGAAAGGTTCTCCGACCGCTTGGCTTTCCTGATTTGATTCAAGTATGATCTTGCACAGAATGTGCTGTTGATTTCTTCTTCCTTGGGCAAATAGTTTAACCCCTTTAAGTTTATTCATTATCAGTCAAGTGCTTGTGACTTTTTGCATTTTAATTTGGGCTTAGGCTTGGTGGCTGCATTGCCTGCAGTACTCACTGCTGCGCTCTAGCAACTTCGTCTGCGTTTTCTGGAACATCAGTTTTGTGCTTCGTGTGCTTCAGCAAGTCTTGTAGTGGTAGTGCATTGGGAATGGTGGCTGCCTGTTTTCAGGATGGTAACTTCTAAGCCACAGACTAAGACCTGCAGACTGGGTCTTGATTTCACTGTGGATTCAGTGCAGATACCCAACTTTGGAATTGACATTTATAGAATATAAAATTGTCTGCCTTGTAACAAACCTGTTTTATTGGAAACAGGCTTATCACAGTAATTTTTCAACAAGGGTACGAGTTGTGCTGTCTGCTATCTTTAAAGCAAAATGATTGCTCTTGTTTGCTGGGAATTCTAACTTTGATCTTTAGTTTATCATAATGACAACATTTTGTTACTTATTTGACTTTAAGAATTATTTTTTCAAGTAATCTTTTTTTCCTCTTTGAACATGCTGTGCTTCTTTGTGGTGGCAGTAGTGGGGAATTACTTGCCCTTCTGTTACTATACCTATACTTTGGATCGTCTCTTTTTAAGTTGAAACTTACTGCTCAACTTACTATTTGGTGGCAAATACTGCTGTGACCTCTGGGAGTGTTGATGGCCTCCTGGGGTAGATTTGGAGGTCTGGGGGGGAGGTGGCTTTTGGGGAGCAGAAGGAGGAGCGTTGGTTATATCTTGTCGCGTATCTTAAGTATTATTTATAATTTCTTAACATACAGGAATGTACTTATTTTCGAAACAGAATCCTTTTCCTCTAATCATAATGATATATTGATCTGCTTAACATATAAAGTTTTTCCGGTCTTTAGAAGCATTTGTTTGAGACTTGATTCAAAGCCTAGTGAAGTTACTGGAGAGGTTTGCAGTGGTTCTCAGTGAGCTATTAGTTAGGCCAGTTGCTCAGAATAATGGTAGCTTGATGTTCATGTAATTCTTCTCATGCCAAGTATTTTTGAACTGGGTAACTGCTAATGAAGTGTCAAGACATAATCCAAAAGAGAACAATGACCTTTTATGTTGTAGATGTAAAATATTGCATCTGTTTTCAATATTTTAATGGTAGTTTTGATGCTGTTCTCTCTTCTAGATTCTGACCACATTTCAAACCTGGTGTTTAAGATGTAAAGGCAAGCTCTGTACGGCTGCTTCCCACTTCATTCTTGACGAGTAGTATTTGTAAAAAGATAGTATCCAGCCTTCTGATCTCTTCCTCACTCACCAGAACGATTGCCCCTAAGCATTAAACTTTACGATAAACAATTATTACACCAGGAAAAGATATTCATGAGTACTGGGAATTTTGGATACTCTATATTTAAAAAAAAAAAAAAAATCCACTTTTTTCTGGTGGTCTGTTATCTGAGCTTGGCCAAGCTTCCCTTCACTGTATTTTCTCTGAACATGCAAAGCACCTCATCGTATGCTGTTGCTTGAATTTCCACTTGTGTGGGAATGTAGGAGTATATCACAAAGGTGAAACAAAGTATAGTGTTTGAAGCTGTATTTAATTGCAGGGAGTGTAGAGGACATGGTAGAATTGTGAAAGACAGACTGCCCTTGAGAGCTGATGCTCTTTGAAAATAATGTAATTTGAGTTTTTAGGGAGATAGGCACACTGTTAACCAGTACCCTTAAAGTATGCCGGGGGACTCTTCTTTGCTGTTGCAAGCAACTCTTACAAGAGTTGATAAACAGTGGCAGTGACAAGATGGTATAGTGGAGTGTGTGTGTGTGTGTTCGTTTTGGGGGGGGGGGGGGGGAAGGGATTTGATAATACAAGTTAATTCTTAACCAAAGTGACTGGTGCTGGGTCATGATCATCTTTACTTTGATATTAAATGGACTAAATGTTGAGGGCGATTATATATATATTTACCACAAATCTTAATTAGAAAAGAGCTATTTTAAAATACTGTTGCTATTTTATAAGTAACAATGACTGTAATTGGGAACTTCCTGGTATTAATTTTTTTTGTGTTGAGTTACTACTGTTGCAAAGAGTTTGGAGAGAGGAGAGGGGAAATCGTAAAGCTAAAAGCGCTCATGCTCGTTGTCTTCTGAGTGTGTGTATTATCCCAGTATGAGGAAGTGAATGATCTATAAAGTATAAGACGAAAATTTTCAGCTTTACATGAAGAAAAACAAGAACTTTGGCTAATAATTGCTACCAGTAAATAGGGTTTCCTATCTCTGATCCATCTCCAGAACTGTCTAGCAGACCAATCCAGTTGCTTAGTAAAAGTTATGTTGAGCTGTGGTCCTCAGATCATGTTTTGGGGATTCTTGGGGCATGACGCTATGAAATGTTTGTATTCTGATTATGATGGTCTGACATGGGTGACAGGTAATGTAGAGACAGAGCCTGAAATCTCTTCCTGCTTTCAGTTTGGCTATTTTAACTTGGCCTGGAAAAAAAGTGTTTTATAGCAGAAGAGTGGCAAAATAGGATAAAGCATATTAGATGCATCTAATCCTTTCTGCTACATGGAATTCGTAGTGATGCTGTAATGCTTACCTTCGTCCAAATGAATTTGCAGCTGTGGCTTATTTAACTTTTTTCTCTAAAGATTTTTCTATATTCTGTTTCTGTTGGACAGTAATAAATTTAGTAGCCTGCATATTGACAAACGGTATATTTTTGGTTAGATGTTTCTTATTTGCAGGAAGGCGTAAGAGTGCTGTAGAATCTCATGTATTTAAAACCATTATCAATAGCTGCCAGTTGCGTTCCTTAGCTGGATGTCCTCAAATAGTCTGCTCCCACTTCGATTTTTCCCTTACCAAATATGTAATATTGTTCCAAGTGGCAGATGGGGCTTGGCTGGCTGGAGTGAAAGCCTCAGTGTGACGGACGGCTTTAGCGTGTGGGCCAGCACTAAATGTGTCAACCCAAATTTCATTGTTGCCCTGCCAGTATCTCCTTGGCTTGAAAGGAAGGTATGCCCTCTTTTCTTAAGCTTGACTCTTAACCGATTCCTCTTATCTCTTCACCTCCTACAAGCTGTGTCCTCGTCAAAGCCTCCGTTCCTTTCCTCGAACATTCGGGGTTCTCTTGTGGCCTCGTTCTGTGCCCTCTGTCTCTTCGTTATACCCCCATATTCCTTGTTCTGGTATTTCTGGTGGAGTCCCCGAGTTCCATCTCTCTCCTTTGGTGTCTTGTCCCTTTTTAGTTCCAACTCCGTACTTGCTGCTTTGTCAGGTCTCCGACTGCTCTGTCAGAGTAATTTCTTTGTCTAGCTAGTAACAGCTGTTCCCAGTCTAGTCTGCAGTTTTGGAGGCCTTGTCTTTTAAGGTGAGTTTTCTAGCCAGAAGTGAGTTGCAGTGTCTTCAGTAAGCAGTTGGACTCAGGTGCGAGAGAATATAGATCTTTAAGGCACTAGAGATGTTCTGTGATCCTGACCACCGCATGCTCCCTTTTTGTTTATTCCTTTGCATCTATGGAAAAAAGAAGGGTGGGCAGGGAAACTCAGTTATGAGATTTCTGGGATTCATGTATTATTCTCTTCCCGCTTCTTTCAAAGTTATGAATAAGATGTGCTTGCGGAAGAAAAGGAAGAACCTTTTTTCCTGATAATGCTAATAATAACATTCTCTCTTCCTGCAGTGCTACTATTTATAAACAATAACCTGTTTATATATAGTAGCTTTCATCTGAGGATGTTAGCCGCAATCTGTAGTAAACATTTTAGTTAGCAAGCTTACCGTATGCCTTCAATATCCTTTCCTTTTGGAGGAGGGGAAGAAAGGAAGTGAAGAACTGAAGCCTAGAGCTGCTGCTGCATTCTGAACTGGGGAATAGGGACTCTTCTCTTTCTTCCTGTAAAATAATCTTCTAAGGTCTTACAGATTTTTAAAAAGGCCATTTCATTATTGATTAGGAAGTATTAACACAGAAAAGAATGAATGTGACCTTAGGACCTTTACTTTCTTCCCCCTTAAAGTGAGTAGAAATGAATTGTTCATTTATTTTGGTTAAAAGTTGATATATTAGCTGATGTCAGAGTGTTTTATTCTTTCCAAACAGTTGTTTTTCTTCTGTGCTTAGTTTTTGTTTAGCCCTCTTAGCAGCAATACTGCAAACCAGGGCACAGCTTAAAAAAAAAGTTGTGTACTTCAAACGGGTTGTTTGCGTCGTCTTCTTTGCAAGGGTGTGGATTTACCACGCAGAATACTGGCTTGCTTAACTACTACTGCTGGTAGTAAGAGGACAGTGAATAAAAAACATACTCAGGTACTAGTTCTGTCAATTAACAGTCTAATTCAGTTTTTTTTGGCTTAAATAAGGTTCGTAGTGGGTCAGTTGTTAATTTTGTTTTCAAATTAATATTGGAAGCATGCCAAGGTTGCAATGAATTTCTTACTTCCCGTACCATTTGATCTGGTTCTGTAGACAACAACTGGGATTAAAGCCAGCTGGAAGTGCTGCGAAATCTTGAGATTCTAAGCTGACTCACTAAAAATTTGTAACTATGAAAAGCTTCTGTGTCCTTAAAGTACTTTAATTTTTTTTTAACAGCAGATCTCTTGTAAATTTAATTCCTTTAGGCAGTTAAAGGAAAACAGGCCGACTGGAGGATAGATTGTGATATTGGCATGTGCCTATGACCATAAACAAAGCTAAATAAAAAGTTGGGCTTTCTAATACAAACCTTTTTTTTTTTTTCCATAAATGGGAAAATTGTCACATCCTTGAAATGAGTGAATTATGTGTAAGACTTCTTAATTGTGGTTTATGACTTAGTTAATGAGTTGAAGCAAACAGTTTAGACCTAAAATTTTAGAATGTTTCTATTTCAATCTGAGTAGGCAATCTTTGCTTCTCAGACAGATGGCTTTTACTGCAGTCATTAAGTGTGATGGAAAAGACTGGAATTTGGAAGATGATTATTCTGAAATGGCAAGCGGAAGGCAAATATGACTGACATGTAACCTGACCTTTGTGCTGATATACCAAAAGTCATAGTCCAATTTTATTGCAAAGAGTTCACATCTGTGCAGAGTGATGCTCTGCAACATTAGGCTTAATTTTTAATTGGCTTTTGAACCAAAAACATGATGCAGGTCCATTTTCTTGGGATGATAAATTAATGGAGTTGGGAACTGTGTCGCTTGTCGAATATATTTGAAACAGTTGCAAAGTTATTCTTAAGAGAAATGTTAGACTGGAATTTTAATGTCTATATGAAAACCCAGATATCTGAGGAAGCTTGCAATGGGAAGTTATTATATGACCATTGACTTCTCACCGTGCCTATGAGAAAACACTTTTAAACACTTTCTGAAACATCTAGAACAGTATTTTTCAACTGCGGCCAACAGTCTTTGAACCTGAAGGATGTTTTCAGTGAACTTTCAAACGCAGGCCCAGAATCCCATTGAAAAAGAAATTGTAAATATTATTTACAGACATTTAATATCTAATTGTTGGCTAAGAAACACATAGTGGAAAGGAGATGTTAGTACCTGTCTGAGATGACTATTACTGAACGATTAACGTGGACAAACCAATGGGGTGAATTGCTGGAGGAGGTGCTTTACATGTTGAAATCTCTGAAAGTTGGTCATGCCATGGGGACAGGGATGTGCACCCTTGGGGATGTGTCATCGTCACCTTTTCAGGTAGTTTGATTCTGTTGTAATTAAATCTGAAATCTGCTAATCTGACACCCTCTCCTCTATAAGGAACAACATGCCTTAAACGTTAAAGGAAGGAAGAATCAAGACACAGAATAGGTAGAAACAATGAAACTGATTCTTATCGTATTTACAAATGAAAATGTAAGGGTTTACCTGGTTTGAGGATGAAAAGTCATGTGTTCTATACTTTCTCAGATACACAAAGGTTGTTTTTAGGATGGTTCTCGGACAAATATGCCACTAAGTGAAATCTTTCCCTGCTGATATAGAAGACCAGAGCTCTAAAGAATCTAATCTTAAAGTTGCAGTCTTTCGCCCCCCCCCCCCATTTCTCTTTCTCCACTCTTCTATAACTTGTCTAAAGTCAAACATGGATCCAAAAAAAAAATGCAGAACAAGCTCCAAACCATTAAAATATTAGGTTAACATCTAGTTTCTGTGGGAACGTTCTTAGGAATAAGTCTGGATTTTATTGCGTCTCTGTCATGTTATGAACACGTGACCAGTGGTCTGTCTTTAGCCTGTTGTATACAAACTCTATTCAAATGAGTTCAAAATGGTTTTGCACTCATGCCTTTGGAGCATAAAATGAGCAACTTAAATCACTGACGGATTCTACCCTAAAGAGACCCATCCTAGAAAGACAACTATGATGTGCTGCTGTAAGCTTCAAGAGAAAACAAATTCACAGGAAACCTTAAAATAATCAGTGTTGACATGGATGTGGTGTGATCAGTGAAGCATAAGTGATAGTGTGGTAATGGCTGCAAAGCATCCATGCAAAGGAGATGCCTTCCTCTTTACTGCAGTTGATAATCAGACAGCTGAATCCTTCTTCTGGAGTCTTACTACGTTCCTGGCTTCAGTTATATAGATAGATATCTATGTGTGTGTATATGTGTTTATACATATATGTATATAATAAGCTCTATCTGTTAATTTTGTGTTTGAAAAGAAAAATATTTATTTTAAAATCAATTAGATTTAAGAAGTCATACACTTCAGAAAGGGATGTGGCTTGCTGAAATTAAAAAATCTCCAATTTGTGGCTTTAGGTAGACAATTCCGGTTACAAACCGACCACGTGGAAGGGTTATGACGCACTGGGAAGTTTTGCTGGTTTACTTGCATGTTTCCATTCATACTGACTTGGATGGTTGAAGTAGGAAATCTTTCCTGTTTATAAGACAAAATGAATAGCGCTAAGATGAAATAATTATTCAAATCTCTATCATAACGGCGTTCAGACTCTGAGAACTAGTTGCCTGAATTTGTACAGGCTTACATGGTAGGCTTTGATCTGGCGTGAGGCCGTTGTTTGAGAACGGTGTTCTTTAAAGTACTGTGATGAAAAACTAAACGTTCTTCTTAGCTCTTGATTAATGAAACACGACTGTGCCTCACCCTTAATATTAAATGGCGTTCGAAAGACGGCGTTTTGTTGAGACAGCCACGTAATCACAATAACCACACCTCAGCGATTCGGTTGAGAGAATGTAGCAGGCTTGTAAAGAGGGAATTTGCTTAGGAATTGTGTCCTGATAAAAGCAGGCTATGCTCTGGTCTCGGGATAAATTTTTCCATTTCTTAGGGAAAAAAAACTTACCATCTAACGTAGGAGGAAGAGCAGTAAAAAGCAGGTCTGAAATGACCAGTTGTGGTTGGTTTGCTCTCCCCCCGCCCCCTTAAAAACAAAACAAAAGCTTAGCAATTCATAAACACAGGCTTGCTTGAAAATTATTCTTTAGGTAATGGAAAAATAGCTGTATGTAATAGTTGGTAACATCCAGAATCTGTTCAAGAATGTTCCACACAAAGATGAAAGATAAATTTTGTTTTTGAAAATTCATAGCAAAGAAACTAATCTAGATTCCAGTCGGAAAAGATCATGGGTTTAAATTAGGTCCCTCCATGAAACGTGCCTTCAAATTAACCCCTTCCTTTTCTAAAACCTTCTCGTATTTTATGCGCGAATCCTGAGGTTTCCCAATACAGGATAATAGTGTGTAATAAAAGTTGCAACATAATGTTAAAATATTTTCAGAAATTGACCCAGCACCATAACAAGTCTGCACGTTTGTGTTTTTAACCCTCCTCCTTCCCGCAGAGCAGGCAAATAAACAAAACCTCCAGAAGTGCGTGCTGCAACGGGGTGATGTTGCAATTTAAAAGACTTATTTTCCTGTGTCATGATAAATGTGACTGATTCTGTAGGAAGTGTTATCCAGAGTTCTTCTATTATTGTTGTGCAATAGGAAGCTGAAAGAACAAAATAATTGTCTTGATACCAGCTGAATTCTTTGCGTTAGCAGCCTCTTTCTTCTCTTTCCTCCGTAGAAATGCATTTCAGTTGTGTATCCAAACAAAGCTATTCTGTCTTCCTAAATGAGTGAATAATGTTCTGGAAGGACGGTTGATTTCTACAACAGCACAATTCACATCTGTTGGTCTCATTGTTATGGTTTCATGCTGTTCCTGATGATTCATGGCAAAAGCCTTTTTATTTTGATTCCTAATCAGTGGCAAATGCTAACTGCAGAGATGTTCAGGTTCTGTTATCAACTGCTTCTATCAGTGTAACAGCTGAAGAGCAAGCAAGTTTCTGAATCCATTTATTTTTCAAAAAACTTTTGAGAAACCCGTAAGAAGCTCTCCCAAGCAGCAGCTGACAATGGTAGATTTCCAGGCTTGCCTTATGCGCGTCATCTGAGGGAAAAGATGTAATATTTTGCATTGTGTGTGGCTAAACATGAGTCTTGTGGTAGTGTATGGGCCATGGGTGGCTAAACATGAGTCTTGCGGTAGTTTATGGTGCGAGGCGCAGAGCACTGCCTGATTTACTCAGCTGTGTATCCTCTAGCTATGCTGTGCTAATTTTCTACGCTTGGCATGTCTTTAAACAGAATGATGGATGTCAGTTCACCGTGTGGGATGTGTCAGTGTTTGCTAAACATGGTTGTGCCTCTTCATTAACTTTAGATGAACTAGTGGAGGTATTTCACCCTGCGGGAAATATCAATAGTAACACAAGGGTGCTGGCATGAGTTGTATGGTATTATGCAGTGTTTGTTCTGCGTGTTTTATGTCTTCGAGAATTTCTGAAATGATGGAACTTGTTCTTTCAGCACACCAACAATTTGGATGTCCTAGCCTGGTTGGTGTCCTGAGGCTTTGTTTAAAAGTGTGAGGGGTGTTTTTGGTTTTTTTTTTTTTTGTTTTTAATATACATGTTTCCCCCCCACACACACACTCGTGGTTCATAGATTTGACTATTTCCTAATACTGCTGGGGGACTGGTACACTTCTCTAGCCAAGGAATGAGAACAAGTCTTCCAAAAACAGTGGCAACTTTTAACTTTCCAAACGTACCAGTGATAAGGGCTTGAATTACAGGTGGGAAACATTTAGCTCACTGCAGAAGCGTGTGAATTGAAAAGCCTGAACTGCCCACGGATGCTGTAGCTGGCCCTTCAGCTCGGTGCTGCTGTGGGAACCGTGGAGCTGGTATGGCACTGAGCCCATCTCCGATTCGAGTTGGACGATGAAGAGAACTCGCCTCCCTCTCTCCGCTGCTGGACTAGAAGGAATTGTGTCATGAGACTTTTCTGAAACACCGCTACTTGACTGGAGGATGTATTCTTAGCTTGTAAAGCTGGGAGTAGTGAACCTGTAGGCTGATGGGAATCAAGTGAAGTATCCTGAGGGCAGGCAATAGAAACGAAGCGGCAGCTCTGAAGTGTGTTTCCTAATAGCGTGCGACCTGCTGCCTGTGTCAGTACCTCCATCTCCTGCTCATTCATCTCGTTTTCACGTGACAGCAGGACTGCTTCTCTGAGCTCACTTTCTGTCATTGCTTTGGTTATTGCTAACTTCTTCCTTACCAGGATCTTATTCCTCCTGGCTTCTCACCCCTAAAAAATGCCTGTCGCTCTTGAACTGCCTGCGTTTATTTCTTTAGAGCTTCTGCAAGATGACTGAAAACGCCTCTGACTTTGACTTTCGGATTGGGCAGATGTTTAGCAGTGGCTAATGCTGCTAGAAACGAATCCAACCAAATCAATTAATGGATAAAAATATATATTAATAATACCACTGCGCAGCTGTCCCTCCAAATTTGTTCTTTAAATCTCTTTGATCTTATAAAGCTAAAAAATACTTTTACTCTAATAATATGAGCCAACGCAGTATAGAAATAAATACAGAAATAGATACAGAAATATAGAAATAAAAATAGCTCGTTAATATTGCTATGAAAGTTTCTGACTACAAAATACCTATGAGCTACTTAATCCGTAAAATTTGAACTTTAACATACAAGAAGCCAGAAAGTTAGAGAAGTGAGTTTATTTATAGGGGAGATAAAGAAGTTGGTTCACTGTATACTTTAATGTCCATGGTAGAACAGGTATCCTACAAAAAGGAATTAATGCTATTGTTCTATACAGTAAATGGCATTCAGAGTCCTCAAAGTCGTCTGTTTTTTCTGTTCTGGGGGAGGAATGAGTTGCCTTGAGCCTAAAGCCTGGGGGTAGCTGTCTTGAGTAATGGTGCGCTGATCTCTGGGCAAGACGTTTCTCTGACGCGTACGTAGGGTAGCTCTTCCACGGGTAGGGCATCCCTGCTTCGTTTCAAAGAGCAGTGTCCTGTGATTAGTGAATTCAAGATTTTGGTTGTCTTTATAAAACAAACTCCAATCTTGTTTGCCCCAGATGATTTTTTTCAAGTACACTAGACAAACCGCATTTGGGCGGTACAGCGTGGTGCAAATTTTAGGAGAAACATATGCCAAAAGAAGCAACTTTTTTCTTTGCTTATCTCTACAGGGAGAGCTGACTTAGCTGATAACTGTTATCTTGCAGTAACTTCTGTTCAGTAATTAGATACCTATTTATTCCAGACCTGCTCTTACAAACTCCATTCCTTCTGGAAAAGGACAAGCACGAGGCTTCATTTTTGTGTGTCTGCATGTTATGCAAGAGGGTTTTAAACCTGTATTTTGTTGACAAAGATAGGGGTAACAGACACATGGTGACTGTTTGAGGGACCTCTTTGGGACATCTGATTGCAGTATTTAGCAGTACTATCCTTGAAGGAGCAACAGGAAGTCCATTTTGTGCGTGCATAGTTCATCTGCAGTTGTCAGTTGTGCAGGTTGGAAAATAAATTTATCAAATGCTGTGAAAATTTAAAAAAATACATAATGTGGAAGATTATAGAAATCATCTATTGTGAGGATTATGTTTTATATGATTTTAATATTTTAGTGGGTTTTATTTTAGGAATGAAAAGAAAACTCCGACTTAATATTAATTTGATGACAAAGCATACTTTCAGGTAAATGGCAAACTTCCTAGCGGTAGATGCTTCTCCAGAGCTGCGCTTGCGAACGAAAACCTTTCCTGACTGCAGTTCGTGTGCAGCACTGTGCTGTAACCTTTCTTTATGAGAGAGTGACCTAAGCTGTGACTACAATCTGTCTCCAGTTCACGTGGCTCTTTTAAACTTTCATACTTCTTTTTACCCCTCAAATTGTTGTCTTATGGGTGAGTTTTGACAAGTGCACTGATGTGAACATGGCGCTTAAATGTGGCGTGTAAACATGGCTGGTATTACAGAGAGGGTGTAGGCTAAACTACTCTGGGGCTGGCCTTGCTGCATAAGCTGGTCGCAGCTTCTCTCCCCTGGAAGGACGGGCACTTGATGGGAAGACTGTCCTACAAGACAACCACGAAGCATCTCCAGGCACTCAACAGGGTGGACACACCATAGCGGTAGGGCTTTGTTGTGGCAATGTTGGGAAACAGGCTGGGGAAACCTGTGGATGAACTGAGCTATGTGGCTCTCGCTCTTTGGATGTAGAAGCGGCAGGGCATTCGGAGCCAGGCAGGAGAGCTTGTGCCCTCCTAAAAGTTGGCAAAGCCTAGAGAGCAAGGTAGCCGGCTCATGACGTGGCAGGTAGGAGAGATGTTTTGTTTCTTTTCGAGTCCTGGTGTTCCCACTGCTTTGTCGGTTTGTTCCAGCCTTTCTGCCCACCCATACTTACGTGCCGTGTGTAGTCTCTCTACTCCCCCACAATGACTTATAGCTGTCTGCAGTTTAGGATCAAGCAATTAACGGGATCATCTTCACCACTGTCATTCCTCTTCCTTTGATAAGGATTTGCTGAAATCTTAAGTAGTAATTAAGGCACTCTTCGTCATGCATTTGTTTTTCTGTGTCAATGTATGTTTTTCACCCTTTTGTCTTGCTTATACTTGGAGAATAAAACACGTTTGTTTTTCGAGGTATGAGTATAGCTACGTTTCAGGACATTTTCAGAGGTAATTTCCATGCTTTTTAAACTGCGTTTGGAGGGCTGTATGAATAAATGTTCAATTCAGGAAATGACTCAGCTATGACAAAGCCAAGAAAACATGTGGAGAAACGCATTTACCAGTAAAACCGTGTTGCTTGGCTGCAAAGTAATGCACACTTTTCAATAACATTTAATAAAATAAAAGCCTCTCTTTTAACGTTTATAATTATGAACGTTATGGATACAGTCCTGAAGCCCAGTATTTCAAGCCACTGACCCTAGCATAGTGGTAAATGTTTTCAAGGGTCAACTGCAGCTACCTAACTGCTTCTAATTAGTTTTACCTAGGCTAACGCACCCACTTTGCCCAAGAAAACACTAAAGCTAGACTTGAGCTTATTTTTACATAGTTACATTTCTTCCTGAGGCATGTCAGGTCAGTAATTAAAAAAAAAAAAAAAAAAAAAAAAAGCTAATATCAGCACTGAAGATTATTTGCAAAGAGTATAAAATGTCATTAGTGACACATTTTGCTGAGCTCACATCTTTATTGTATGTTAGCATGTTATGTTGTTCACATTTTAACAGGCTAAATAATAAGTAAATATATATCTATGCATACGCACAAATACATGGCGTCCCTTAAATGATACAGTACTTTTTCAGCTCATCTATAAGGGGCTGTAGCTCATCCCCAAGTCTCGAGGTTGTTATGGGAAGGAGTAAGCGGAATCTTTGCCTGTGTTTTGTGGGTTGCTAACTGAAGAGGTCTTTTGGGCAGAGAAGACTGTTATCACTGGGAATGGGAAAGGCTAGAAAACGAAAAGCCAGCTACTACTTGTGCCGTCTGCTGCCCTTATATAAGAGGGGGATAAATGTATCTGAGGTAGGAGCTGCCTATGGGTCGGAGCTGCTAGGTTAGGGAGGAAATAATAGAGGCAGGGCAACAGAGGGAAAGAATGGCATTTAGTTTGCAGCCTGTGTAGGAGAGGAAAGGGGAAAACATAGTTCTACCTCCCCTTCTTGAAAAGAGATAAAACTCTTTAAGCATGTATGTTGGCATGTTCATGAATAAGAGATTATCTATTAAGCTGAAGGGAGCCTCAGAAATGTTACTGAATGGATCATGCTTAAGGAGTATGAAAGGGGTCTTTGTAATTTTATATGAACAAGCTATACTTACCTATACGCATCAGACAGGCTACTAATGAAAAAAAGAATTTTTTTTTTTTATGGTCAGCTTCTTTTGAAATCTGTAACTGTCTGTACATATGCTGCACACCTGGAAGCTGATCTAAGATTTATGTGACTGTCTTTCCCCCAGGTATTGATTATAAGACTACAACTATACTTCTGGATGGCCGACGAATCAAGCTACAGCTCTGGTAAGTGTGTGTTTCATCTTTCCTCATAATTTATAGTTCAGAGATGCAAAGAATGCAGCTCTTCAGGGCAGGAATCATCATCATATTTAGCCAAATGAAGAAGAAGAATGATCCAGGTAGCTAGCACTTAATGCAAGTCACTTGCTTTTTCTTTACCTCCATTTTGCATCCATTTAATGTAAAATGTGGGATCCTAGAGTTTCTTTAAATTAGACGTGTAATAAATACAGAATGAAGGTACAAAAGATTACACTTAGCTATACTGGTAACAAGGACCATGCAAATACCTTAGAAAACATACTGTGGTTGTATAGCAACGGCCTTCAATTTATTAGTAATGGTGGTCAGGGTGCCTAAAGAGCCACCGTGTTACAAAATTAAACTCAAAAAAAGTAGCATTATTGCTCATGATGATTTCAAATTGTATAGTTTCATTGATACGCAATCGGATTTGATTTGATCCTAGCAAAAACACGTGGAGAACAAGTAAGCATTTTGCAACAAAGTGATATAACTCGGAAGAGGCGGTAATGCTGTTGCCTCTTAAAGAGGTGGTTTTCCTTCTTCCCTAAACTCATGGCACAAAAGAGGGAGAAGTAAGGTCAGTGCAGGACAGGGAGGAGAGGGAATGTGATTTGAGGAAGCATAATCCAGATGAGTCAGAGGGGCAGGTCCTAGGAAAAAACAGTGTTCGGATCAGGTGGAGAACTGGAGGTGAACATGAATTGTTATTGGGATTATACCTCCCCCTTTCCCCCTCCCCCCCCCCCCCCAAAAAAAAAAAAGGTAGTGGATTGTCTGTTTCAGTCTTTGACTTTAACATTCATTCGCACTTTCATTTCTGATTCAAACATCTTTAAGGACGGGAGTTAAATGCCTGTGTGTTGCCAAAGCTAAGTTATTTTAAATTTATTCTTCATTGATTGTTTTTGCTTTTATGATGTTCAGAATATTGGTTCAAAAGTTAAAATGCAATGATGGATAATAGTACTTTGCCATATGGTATCTTGATTACTTGATATTTTGTTCAACTTTTTTTTCTTCTTCTGTCTCCTGCTTTATATAGCTTAGTAAAAATACTACATAAAGCTTATCTGAAAAGCAGCCAGGAAGGAGATGTTTTAATGCTTTTTGTGAAGGGAGAGGATGTTTCTTGAACTCCTGAGAATAACAGATTGCAAATGTTTCTACAGTTGACCATATACGGAAATATGTGCCTTGCATTTGAAGATCTGTCATCTGTGTCAAATAGTCTATGGAACTTTGCTTCTGATCGCACTCTTCAGTATAAATTTGCTTCCAAACATTGTATGCAGTGATTTTTGTGCACTGTTTTCTAAAAATCTGTGCTGTCTATGCCGCCGTAAGGATGGCTTCATCATACGAGACTCATGGTAAACTTTTATTGCTGTAGTCAAGGATTTATTGTTTTTCCGTTAGTTTCCTTGGTGACAGCTGTTGTTTTCTTCCACTTTTCTGCTGTGAAAAAAGTGTCTCTCTTGGAGCTGAACTAAATGCAAAGTATAGTGGCAAACATACCCTTGACTAACAGTTTTTATTTTCCAAGGGCAATCACAAGCGCGGAGTTGGAAGTTCTTGTCCTCCTGTGTTGAGAAATCTGCAAAATGTAGAGGGAAGAGCAGAAGGCCAATGGGGGGTGGGAACTGCTGCGAGCAAGAAGAGCTCTTATGCCTTAGTGGCAGCTACTGCGTGACTGAGAGAAGAAGTGATATAGATGAACAGAGATGGGTTGATCAAGCTGAACTAACACAGGCGGATGCCTACTTCTTTAAAAAATATATATAATTTATTTCATTTAGGGATACATCAGGGCAAGGGAGATTCTGCACCATATTTCGGTCTTACTCAAGAGGTGCTCAGGTAAGCAAAGTACAGCTTTCTCAGTGATGAGTAATTGATGAGTAATGGTTGCTGGATGAATGAAAACACAGTTAGCAAACTACCATGAGGGCTTCTAGAGCTTGCTCTCTTATGGTTTGCATGCCAATTCTATAACGTTCTGAAGATAAAAGATGCAAAATGGGAAGGATTCTGCTTTGGTGGGGGGAGGGAATTAATGAGATTGGAGTTGAACCATGGTGAAATACAATGACACGTATACTTATGCCTTCTTGTTGGCTACCTCGGTAGCTTAAGTTTGTTGTTTTGCTTTGGCCATGCAAATGCAGAATATGCTAATTCTGCTTTTTAAAATTTTGTCTGCCAAGTAAGCTGAACTGACAGCATAATGCTGTCAAGACTAATAGGAAAAACATAAACCTAGCCTAAAATGCAGTGAAGTATAATGACTTGTAATTAGGCGACTTTAAAAAAAAAAAAAAACAAAAAGACATACAAAAAGTCACAAATTAAAGTATTAATTAAATCATGACATGCGTTGCTTTTGATGAGTTGCTCTTGTTGTGTCCCAGGATTGTGCAGCGCTACCGAATGTGACCAAAAATATTTATTTGCTATGACTTGTGATGTGTGTACAATCAGCTAAGCCTGTCAACTGTAAAAAGAACTATTTATTAATGTATTAGGCCCCAAAATAAAATTGGGGCTTCTGCACCTTTCCTGTTCTGTAATCTATACTGGGAGACAGGGGTTGGTTTGGCAGGATATTGAGTTTCTGCTCCACTGAGAGGTTGCTCAGTATCTTACAGGATTGTTTCAGAATCGGAGAAAACTTAACAGATAGTATTCACTGTGTTATGCCTCTGTTAAACTGTTTTATTTTTTTAACACAGGGTGTAATACTAGTGTATGACATTACAAATCGTTGGTCATTTGATGGAATCGATAGATGGATAAAAGAAATAGATGAGGTAAGGTACAATCTCGGAGCATCACTAGTCTACACCAGATGACTAAGACTGACTGCTTATGGTATTTTCTACTGTTTCTCCTGGCATTTTCAGGCACTGCTTACTACAGAGTTATCCAAGATGCCAAGCTTACAATTTTGTTTCTATGTTTATACTTCTAGAAAGTTGGAAACATATCAACTGAAGTGTCTGGTTTTTAAAGGTGTTGACAGAAAGCATATGGAGGGCAAAAATTTGAAGTTGCAGTCCCACTCTTGGTATAGATCTGCTACATCGTCTGTGCAAGTCCCTTTACTGTGAGGAAGGGATGTTTTTTTTAAATCAGAGAATCATTGAATAATTTAAGCTGGAAGGGACCTCTAGACATCATCTGGTCCAACCTCCCACTCGCTCTTTAAATCTTGAAAAAGCTTTTGTTTGTTTTAATTGAGGGAAGGTGGAAGTGGGAGCCAGACTGTTAATTTTTTTTTTCTTGTTGTTGTTGCTTCTTTTTGCTCAGCATGCTCCTGGTGTACCAAAAATCCTGGTTGGAAATCGCCTTCACTTAGCCTTCAAGCGCCAAGTGTCTACTGAGCAAGCACAAGCCTATGCTGAGAGGCTGGGCATGACTTTTTTTGAAGTCAGCCCACTTTGTAATTTCAATATTACAGAGTCCTTTACTGAGCTTGCAAGAATAGTATTGATGAGACATGGAATGGACAGGCTCTGGAGGCCAAACAAGGGTAAGCAAAGTACAGTACACAATTACCTGTGCTACTATCTGCTAGTATTGTTAAGACTGATATACTAAGAATCTTGGAAAACAAAATTGAAGGATGGGAGATATTAAAATACAGATTTTCAAATGCTTAATTTTAAAATATAAGACACAGGTGTCTAATAACCTAATCAGCTTAGTCTTTGGTTAAATGGCGTGCTGTTTGTTTTTCAAGGTGAAAGGAACTTAAGATGACTAGGGTTTGCTTTAGCTTTTAGGAAACACGGCGAGAGTAGAGCCTACAAAATGGTGTAGGGAAGGTGACTGAAAACTGCTTTCTAGGAGTGTGAGACAAGGTGGATAGAAGTGCAGGTTCAATGAAACTGAAAGCAAATTCAAAACCCAAAGAAATTTTTTCCGCATAGGACAAAATATCTTGGGGATCTCATTGCCAGGTATGGCTGAGGCCAAGATTTTAGCAGTACTGAGAAAAGGTTAGATAGCTATATGCCTGTGCGGGCTGCTTTTCATTTATTTATTTATTTATTTATTTTTAAGTAAAATAAATTTTGCTTCACTTATTATGACCATGATGGTCTAAGGATATAACACAGCTACAGTACTGAAAATGTTTAAATTTTGTCCTAGCCAAGGCTCATGTTTCATGAATATACAATAATTTCCAGAACTTGTATTACTTGGTTGATTCTGATGCAAAAACATGAGGGGTGGGAGAGGAGGGAAGGAACTCTGACTCCTGTGCAGCTTGCTTTCTAAACAGAAAAAATATATTCAGGGATAAACCTGTTCCTGCTTTTGTAGAGAATTAAAAAAAAAAAAAAATCTTTCCTAAAGCTTAATTCTGACTCATCTAAGTATCCTGACACAAATAGGAAGCTGAAGTACAGATTTTGTTGGATAATATACACGTGGGAAAGGGTGCGGGAGGAGAAATAAGAATTCATCCTAGAAGAAGAAAGTGCGGGCAGAGTGCAGGGTATGCTACCACCATGCGGCTGACAAAAGCACGCTATTTTAATGCAAGCTTTCTGTCTGTTTTTAAGTACTGAGCCTGCAAGACCTTTGTTGCCGTGCCATAGTTTCCTGTACCCCTGTGCATCTTGTTGACAAGCTCCCTCTCCCTGTTGCCTTAAGAAGCCATCTCAAATCTTTCTCCATGGCCAATGGCCTTAATGCCAGGATGATGCATGGACGCTCGTATTCCCTCACATCCAACAACATCAGCAAAAGGAACAGCTTAAAGAAAGCTAAAATTATCCGTCCACCACAGAGCCCACCAAAAAACTGTACAAGAAACAGCTGTAAGATTTCCTAAACTCTCTGTGGGAAAAGGAATCTGGATGGAATCCCCTCATGTGGAGTGTTGGAACACAAGGACTCTTTGTTTAATAGTTGAGCATATTCTATGTGTGTATCACATTGCATAGACAAAAATAAGAAAGAAATCTTATTTTAGAGCTTGCTCACTAAAGTAATGCTGCTTTGGAATGAATGACATGTGAAGTGCAAAGTGCAACTGAAAGGATGTGGCATTTTGCTGTTGGATTTTCATACTGTATTTTAGTTGTTGATGTGCATGACGCCATTGTTTTTACTAGTAGATGTGTTTTTATATAGGGAATAATTATAATTATTCTGAGTTCTTAATTATATGAAATCTGGAAAGTGACTTACTGTGTATATAAAAACCTGTGTTATTTGCAAACTTTATTCAAAAACACAAAAGAGAGTAGTTGGTTTGCATATTCAGGCAGAGGTTTTTAAATGCATTGTATTGTATAGATTGTAAATTCCACAAATAGTGTGACAAATTCTAGTAACATTGCAATTGTGCATTTGGACTTTTGCATTTTGGACTTCCTTGATAGCCTCGAAGCACTAACTTACTAAGCTAAAAATGTGTATATAGTTGTTATGCACATATACAATAAGGTTTTTGTCCCATTAGTGTATGAAATAGATTTGATAAAGTTTTTGGTATGTTATTTAATACTTTGGGGGGATTAATTTGTGGTTTATATACTTATTTTTCTGTACAAATCTACATTTTTATACCACTCTACAGGAAAGTTCTAGGAAGAAAATGCCAAAGACACTGTGGTAAAGGGAATGTGACTTAAAAAGCTGCTTTATAAGAAAGAACACTATTTAAAAAAAAATAAATGTTTCTGGAAAAGAAATCCTATTATTCTTTCTTTAATTGGAAGGTTGTCTTTATCTTCCTTTAGAAGAAGTTTGAAGAACAGCATACCTGAAGTCGACACCAAGAACATGAAGCCCCCCTGCTTATAAATCACCTAATTCTTTGGTTACAGCGTCTGTCTTCAAGGCTGATAACTGAAATACGAAAGAATAATACATGTCAGTTCCTCCCTCTATTTATGTGAAAGAATGGTGAGACTTTTTCTCTTGAGAAACAAGTGACTGCATCACTTGATACCAGCTTTTTCTAAGTGTCTTTAATATTGTGAGATACCATCAAGTTATGTTTCTGTAGTATTCCTCCTGGATCAGCACAGATCTCTATAGCATCTGCATGCTAGTAGGGAAAATCCTAGGCCAGTAAAGTGCCAGAATGCTTTTCACCAAAAAGTGCAGTGCCAAAAGAAGAGCGAATCAGAACAAGTTGTCTCATTATTTAACGACGGAATGGCCCAAGTTCAATGGAAGGCGTTTTTTTTGATCGCTTTTCTTTTGAAATTATTCTTGTATGCACAGCTGTAAGAATTATAAAGCAGGAATATTGATGGATATGAACTTTTTATGTTTGCAAGGACAGAAAAATTGCTGTTAGACATCTCCAAGACAAATCAATAGAGTAATTAATGCTGGAATTCTTGTAATCAATAGGAATAACTTCAGACAGGTTGATTTGTCCTTTAAAAGAGGATTTGATATATCAAAGCAGCATTAAAAAGGGCTTGTTTGTGCTGCTGGCAGTTTGTTCTGCTATGCCCAGTCGGTTTTGACTATATCCTCTATTTGGATGAGTAATAGATCACTTAATTATCCTTTTCAGTAGCTTCCAATTATAGCACATAATTTGGACTTGCTCCATTTTAAACTGTGCATTTCATCTTGTTATGAAGGTAGTTTGGATATTTATAGTAGACTACTACTCTTGCTCTAAGAGACTTGTTACACAAAAATGCTAAAATGCATGTGGCTTTTTTTTTTTTAAGCTGATACTTTTGCGGTAAGAGGAGAGAAGGGGCTTTCAGTATCACTACTAACTGCATGGTCAAAGGCTTTTTGAACTTTGTAATGTTACAAGATGCTTAGCTATATAATCTTCATGCTGCATATGGAGGGGAAGCTAGATGAATTGAGACTTGGTAAGGGAAAATTATGATTAAATCAAAAATCAGTTTTCATTGCCTAATAATGCGTAAGAAATGTATGCATAGAGGATATATTTTTTTTTCATTCTGCTTTTGCTAAGGAAAAGATTTTCATCGTTTGCCATAAAAGCCACAACGCGTATTCAGAAACTCCAGTTTTGCAGGTGGTACGCTCACGTGTAACCTGTTTCTCTTCTGGGAGAGCAATAACTCTGCTGATCTGATACTTTGAAAATCGAGGCCTCCATACCTTAATAGTCTGACCACGCTATTCCTGGCTGGTAGTTATTAGAGGGGAGGATTTCTGTTGCTCGCACTGCTTGGTGACTAGCAGGCTCCACCTGCCGGTCTGAGGTACGTATACTGTAGAAATCACATCTCCGCAGAGATGGTCATAGCCAACGTCTACAAAAGGTTAAAGCCGAATTCGAGATGTCCGTACTGGGGAAGCGTCGTGGTTGTGTTTGACTACTGTCCGTGTGCGGGGCGCAGCCACGCGCACCAGCGCCCTGTCTCGATTTAGCCTCTTCTAAATTACAGTCCTGGCTTCTTCCCTCACCAGCCCCTTAGCTTGATTCCTTCTCGCGTGTGCCGTCTTCTCACTTGGTGGTATGCGGTATGCAGCAAGACGCTCGCGTGGGGCGGTTATTAATATGGATGTGGGACCTGTGTGCGCGCTCGGGGCCGATGGTGCGGTGGTCTTGCTGCCGGCCGCTACAGAGACAAGGAGAGGCTGGAACAGCGCTCCTCAGTTGGGACGACGACGGCAGCGCTCCCCAGCCGCGTAAGTGCAGCCTGGGGGAGACGGACAAAAATAAAAAGGGGCTGAGTGCCTGAGAGGACAAAGCCCTGTGGAGGGAGGGCTGGTGCGGTTTTACAGGAGGGCAGGGAGAATAACGAACCAGCTGGTTGCCGCAGAAGTATGTATCAGAGGGGAAAAGCGGGACGCCTCCGCGGCGCGACCCCCTCCGACCGCGGCCGCCATCCCGCCCTCCCCTCCCGCGCCGCGCCGCGCCGCGCCGCGCCGCTCGATCGCTCGGCACTCCTCGGCCTGGCGGGTGGATGGCGTCTGCGCTCGGCGGCGCGGCCTGGCTGGGCCGGAAGCAGCCGGCGGCCCGTGCGCCGCGGTTCGGCTCGGCGCGGCGCGGCTGGGGCGGGCTCCCGCGGCGGGGCTGAGGCGGGGGGGCGCCGCCATGGTTTAAAGGGCCGCGGGCAGACGCGAGCGGGCAGGAGCCATGAACCTGCTCCCGGCCAACCCGCACGGTAACGGGCTGCTCTACGCCGGCTTCAACCAGGACCACGGTGAGGTGGCGGGGCCGGGCCCGGCCGGGCCGCGCCGCTCGGCTGGGCGGGTGAGGGGCGGGGGGGGGGAGGGGAGCGCGCCGCGCCAACGGCCCCAACGGCCCCAACGGCCCGGGGCGGCGGCGGTGGCGGCTGCCCCTCGGCTGCCCGGTGCCGCGGCGGACGGGGCGCCGGGCTGAGCTGGCCGCGGCCGCAGGGGCTGGCTTTGCGGAGGCGCCGCCCCGCCGGCTGTGAGGCGCGGGGGGGTTGGGGGGGGAGGAATCGGTGTTTCAGCGGGCGCCTTGAAGGAGGTTGGCCGCCCGGGGGGTGCCGCAGTGCTTGCCGAAAGTTGGGCTTCCAATCGGCTAGCCTTGGGCGCTTGAATAAACAAGGCTTAAACGCTGCGCTTGACGGGCCGGTCTTTTGAAACTTTATGCCTGAAAACGTAGCTGGCAAAACGTCGCTTTCTCAGGGTAGGTACTCGGTATGTAAAGCTAGGGGTGTGACTTTTGTTCTGGCTGGTTTGCGTCCTTCAGTGATGGTTAAGACTGCTAAGCAATCACACTGGCAGAAAAGTACACCATGCTAGTCCCTGGACGAGTGAGAAACTTCAAAAATGTGGACTTGATATATTTTGTTTTTCTTTCTAAGAGAGGGGGAGGCAGTTCTGGGGGGGGGGGGGGGCGCACTTGCCTCATGTTGCTTTTGCAATATAAAAATAGCACCAGCCTTATGAATAAGTGTAATTTTGTGGAATAGGCGGGGAAGGTCGTCGTTTTGTAACACCCTTTTGTCTTACCAAATAATGCTCTTGCTTAAGACTTTCGTGCAGATCCTGTCTCTGTAGATCGTAGTTCATTCACCTGTTGCTGACAAACCAGGATAATTTTAAAGTTGTGTATAAACGTGAATTATTCTGTGATGCTGATCTAGCATCTCTAATGGAGTTTTGTCAGCAGTAAATCAAACTGTTAATGAAGTGGGCTTCTTGCTAGCTCTGCCCAAGCTATCCCGTTGACATGAAAATAATATAATTGACTGTTTCCTCCAGCAACTCTATTTGCACTTGTTCTCATTTTGCATTTGCAACAGAGGTGACAAACAGATTTGTGAGGATATGCTTCATTCCAAATCATCGAGTGTCTGTAATGAAGCTGTGATATTTGATACCAGCCCTGTGATACGGCTGGGTTATAAAGGGAACCATGTAAGAATGTAGGATTTTCTTCTGCACGCTGCCTTAAGAACCTCATTTGAGCTTGTAAAACTTGCTGTTTGTTGCAAAGGGTTCCTTAACTTCCATAGCAGAAAACACCAATTCAACACTTCTTCTATTGAAGTGTTGCGTAAATTTTGGACTGTAGTTAGTAGGTGACTTTAATATGAATTTGGACCTTTTTAAAGTGTTCAAGAAAAGGTGATTTAGCTGCTCAGAGAAGAGTAGACAGGAGGAAAAGCTCACGTCTTCCATGTTGCTACTACCAAAAATAGAACTATGAGTCACTTGAGTGCTGAAGCTTAGTAGTGTGGGTGTCTGCCTATATTGTCACAATAACCTAATTTCTCAGTAATCTAAGGCCAGCCAATCCCAGGATGATAGGGTGATGGGAGGAATGATCTAATAGGTCTTTTCCAGTCTTAACTTCCATGACTGACAAGCGATAAAGCTAGCATCTGCAGTTTTTCTGAAATGTACTTCCCTTATTTTGGTTTGAGCAACGTTTTATTTTTATGCTGGGTACCATTGCCACTTCTGTAAAAATAATAGTCCATATTGCAAAGTGTTCTCAATTGTTTTAAAATGGAATACTCTGATTTGAAGCTTTTTAACTTCAAATTGACGTACTCTTGATTTCAGGCACTCTTCTGATGCTTTCAGGGGGATCTGAAGGTCCTTTACAGAAATGAATAGACAAAACAACGTGATAAATTATCATGCCGGAACATATATGTGTAAATCATTAACTTTCTCTTCTGTCGTTGCTGTACTCTGTAGCTAGTTTGAGAACTGAGATGTAGCTGTGTATTTGGTGTTGAGGCACTTTGCTTATCCTCTCGATCTCATTCAGTGGACTGAAACGCTTAGATACAGGGTCCCGCAGATCAGGATGTTAGTAGGACTCTGTGTTCCTTCGTATGATTTTTAGACAAAATTTGCTGTTGCGAGATAGATAAACATGCTAGGAACTGCTCCAGCTATGGTAACTACCTTGGACATGAGTGTTGTCATTTCAGGATCTTAGGCCCTGAAGCCTGAAAATTTCACAGAATCACAGAATAGTTGAGGTTGGATGGGACCTCTAGAGATCATCTAGTCCAACTGCCCTGCTCAAGCAGGGTCACCTAGAGCACATTGCCCAGGGTTGCGTCCAGATGGGTTTTGAATATCTCCAAGGAAGGAGACTCCACAACCTCTCTGGGTAACCTGTGCCAGTGCTCTGTCACCCTCACAGTGAAGAAGTTTATCTTCATGTTCAGATGGAGCTTCCTGTGTTTCAGTTTCTGTCCGTTGCCACTTGTCCTGTCACTGGGCACCACGGAGAAGAGTCTGGCCCCATCCTCTTGACGTCCTCCCTTCAGATACTTATGCATATTGATCGGATCACCTCTCAGTCTTCTCTTCTCCAGACTGAAGAGGCCCAGCTCTCTTCAGCCTTTCCTCGTATGAGAGATGCTCCAGTCCCCTCATCCTCTTTGTAGCCCTCCGCTGGACTCTCTCCAGTAGCTCCATGTCTCTCTTGTACTGGGGAGCCCAGAATTGGACACAGAACTCCAGATGTGGCCTCACCAGGGCTGAGTAGAGGGGAAAGATCACCTCCCTCGACCTGCTGGCAACACTCTGCCTAATGCAGCCCAGGAGACCATTGGCCTTCTTGGCCACATTGCTGGCTCATGGTCAACTTGTTGTCCACCAGGATCCTCGGGTCCTTCTTGGCAGAGCTACTTTCCAGCAGGTCAACCCCCAGCCTGTACTGGTGCCTCTATGGGGTTATTCCTCCCTAGATGCAGGAGGTTCCTCTCCAGCCTGTCCAGGTCTCTCTGAATGGCAGCACAGCCTTCTGGTGTATCAGCTGCTCCTCCCAGTTTAGTATCATCAGCAAGCTTGCTTGAGAGTGCACTCTGTCCCTTCATCCAGGTCACTGATGAATACGTTGAACAAGACTGCCCCTTGGGGGACACCGCTAGCTACAGGCCTCCAACTAGACTCTGTGCTGCTGACCACAACCCTCTGAGCTCGGCCGTCCAGCCGGTTCTCAATCCACCCCACTGTCCGCTCATCTAACCCACGCTTCCTGAGCTTGCCTATGAGGATGGGATGGGAGGCAGTGTCCAAAGCCTTGCCGAAGTCCAGGGAGACAACATCCACTGCTGTCCCCTCATCTACCCAGCCAGTCATTCCTTCGTAGAAGGCTACCAGATTGGTCAAGCATGATTTCCCTAGGGAAAATATGTATGCATTGCAATGCAGAGTATGCATTGTCAGCATGCTCTGACAATGTTCCTAGATTCCTCCCAAGCGGCTTGTCCCTGCTTCCACCTTCTATACGCTTCCTTCTTCTGTTGGAGTTTTGTCAGGAGCTCCTTGTTCATCCATGCAGATCTCCTGCCCACTTTGCTGGACTCCTTGCTCATGGGGATGCACTGTTCATGAGCCTGGAGGAAGTGATGCTTGAATATTAACCAGCTCTCTTGGACCCCTCCTCCTTCTAGGGCCTAATCTCATGGGATTCTTCCAAGAAGGTCCCTGGAGAGGCCAGAGTTAGCTCTCCTGAAGTCAGTGTCACCTATGCTAGTCCGCCCTTTAATCCTTACTCGTAAACTCTCAACCTGTTCATCCTCCACCCCTAGGCAGAGCTCAATGCGTTCCCGTTGCCTTCTCACATAAAGGGCGTCTCCCCCACCTCACCTTCCTGGCCTGTCTTTCCTAAAAAGCCTGTAGCCATCCACGGCAGCATTCCAGTCATGCGAGCTTTCCCACTGTGTCTCTGTAACTGCAATGAGATCATGGCCCTGCGACCGCACACGGGTCTCTGATTCTTCCTGTTATTTCCCGTGCTGCGTGCGTTGGTGTACAGGCACTTCCGAGAGGTATTCGAACATGCTGATTTCCCAGGAGGGGTGCAAGAGGATTTCCTTCGTGTCAAGCATGGGCCCAAGCGTGGGCCCTTCAGCTTGTCGTATATTTTAGGATAGTCATTATTTTAGTGCCCCCCCTCCCCCCCCTTTTTTTTTCCTTTAGAAAAAACAAACAAACAAAACCACTGTGGCTTCACTGGGACTGTGTTGGCAAATAGTGATTTTTTTTTTTTTTTTAGTGTAGGAACAAGCAGAACTGCAGTTAGACAAGGTAATAATTATTTGGAAATTCAGTTGTATGTAGTGCTTGAATAGAAAAATTTAAAAGATACTTGAGTTCTCTCCTCAGTCAGTGGCTTTTTGACAACATATCTGTTGCTTCGTGAAATGAGATGTGAACTTTTAAGGTCTGAATTCTGCTGAAGGAAGCGTATCTATTATTACAGCAATTCCCGTACACTTTTCTGACAGCCTGTTTTCAGCTCTACTTTAGAGTTTACAAGTCCTGCTTCTACAGCTGAATTGGCAAGCTTGTGATCCCGCTGGTAAAGGCGGGGATCAGTCACTTGGAAGAGCGTACTCTTGAAAGCGGAGCAGCAATCTTTCTGCGTGTTTTTCCTCTGGTTCAGCTCAGGAGTTGCCACGACTAAGAACTTGGCATCTCTGTCAACAACGAGGGGCCGTAACGTGGAATATCACCGTGACTCTAATTTCCTCAGTTCTGGTGTATTGTCTCCAGTTAAAAATGTAGATTTTTCCCAAAGTAAAAGCAGCCTGCATCTTGGTCAGGAGGTTAGCCCTGTAGAAAAGCTTTAGTGGTGCTCCAGGAAACGTCATGTCTCCGTTTTAGTGCGTTAGGGATGCGCTCTGTTCAGGTTTGTCATAAGCTGCTGGTATGAACACAAATAAAATTTTACAGCACTCTTTCAGTATAGAACAGTTTCGATATCCCTTCCTCTCTCCTGGAAATATATTACCCTGTTGTAAAACTGTCACTTGGCAAATAATTTAAATGGATACGCACTGTGTTTACCAGAAACAGATCAGTTCTCATCTTGTACAGTATTGCTGTATGTAGTGAGAAGTGTTTCTTTTACAGTTTTCCCTCTTAGTTATCCCAATAAAGTATATTGGAAGAGCGGGCAGCTTATTAGTGCTGTAATTTCAATCCATGGACTACTAAGGCGCTCATGTATTCGGCTGACGGAGCGAGCGAGTGAAGGGTGGGCTGAGAAAGGAGGAAGTGAAATGAATTTAACTCGCTTAAAAGCATCTACTTCAACATGTTAACTAATCTTTTTTATGATTATTAGACTCTTAATTTTGATGATAACCACTCTCTCTGTGTGTTTATACATGCAAACAAGAACATTTTGCTCTTAATTTATTACAAAATATTGGAGGGGAGAAGTTGTGCCTGTGAATCCCCCCCTGCCCGCTCTATGCCCGCTGTTTGGCTTAACTTGGTACTGAAAGCAGGTGTGGACGTATCCGGTATATTGTCTGTGAGTGTGCTGTTAATGAGTGTGTGTAAAATAAGAGGCTTATTTTACTTCCTGTTAACATCGAAGGGTGCGAGCATAGGTCTTGTAGTAATTTTTCCTTTGTGCGTGTGAGTTCAGTGAACGGGAACCCTGACGATACTTCCAGACGTACACCCCCACGCTTGTAAGATCCTGTTCAGTAAAGCTGAACACGTATGTGGTGCAGTTAGTTGTTAAGTAGACCTGCTTGAAAATACGCTTTCTTGAAGTATTAGAAAAGAATCTCAAATTAGCTCTGTTGTTTTTAGCCTTCTCTTCTCCCCGCCCCCCCCTTGAAATTGTGGAGTTTTTAATAATGCACGTTAATACTGTTGTTGGTCTATGTCAACATCTAGCTTATTACCCGCTTTTGTATTGCTGTGTCAGAACACTGCTTCTGCGGTGCAAGTGGTTTTCCTATACGGCAGCTGCTGTTGAGGTTGCCGGTCTGTGGGGAGAAAGATGCCGCCAATTGTATTGTTTCTTCTGACATCTTAAATTGCAACAAGATAAGAGCAGTGGAAGATAAGCGCTTGAGTGTTTTTTGCTTCCTCTTCAGTGAGCGTATGCAATTTTTTTTTTTTAATTGCGCTTTTATTAAACTAGTAGGATGCACACCACACAGAAATGCTTAGCTGCCAGCGCTTTGAGACTCACTGACATCTTTCTTGCTGGTGTTCTTGGTGTTACAGATTTACAGGCTGAGCACAAATAGGTGTCAAACTCTGGCGGCTGGAGCTTTCTTGCCAGGTTCTGAGCCACGGCTCCACAGCAAACCAGTCTGATCGTATCTGTAGGAACAATCATGGGTCGCGTAGCCATGAGCAAATAATGGTTTGGACACCTTATGTCAAGAGTGAAGGCTTCCTTCACTCCCTCACCCCATGATTTCTGGCTATCAAGTTTGGGGAAAAGGTGCATTTAGACAACTCCTTGGGTTTTTATGTGGGATTTTTAAATGGTTGCAGTTATTGCAGTGCATAAGAATAAAACCAGACTCATTTCAATAACTTTGTGTTCCTGTATCTCAGAGAACTTGGACTGGATTCTTGATAGGCTGCACATAAATTGTGTAGCAACTAGTGTTCTGTCGGTAGGTCTCTAGCAGCAGTAGCTGCTTCTGACTTGTAATTTTCTCACTTCAAACTGGCTTTTCTTTATGTTAGTAACTACATTCAGTAACTAGTGAGTAAAACAGCAAAAGGACGGGATACTGTTAGTTTTATGGATTCCACTTGAAAGGCACGCGTGTCCGCAAATATAGCTAAAATTATACTTTTAAAGACACTTTTAATCACTCTCTGTTTTGGACTTAAACTATAGGCATCTAATTAGTGGCATCTGACACTAGTAGGCTCTCATTAGAGCTTCATTCTTAAAAGCTACCTTTAAGAAGCCCTGTTCTGTGGAAAAGTTAATAACGGTTCATGCTTCATAGTCATAATCAGAATGTGGATGCCGATACATCAAGAAAAGAGGGCTTTTGCTTCATAAAGACTGTTGGACCATGAAAGTTGAAATGCAGGTTTCCTTCTCGCTCATACTGAGTGACGTAGGTTACGGACGGGGTTGTGAATCATTCTCCTTTCCTCATTGTTTCCTCACCTGTCTGGAAAGAATACTAGGAGCTTTCGACTTGAAATAGAGGTGAGCACAGAGGACAACTTCTCCAAACCGTTTTCACTAGCAAACACTAACAAAGCCTGCAAGTGTTCTTCAGATTAGATTTAACAATGGAGCTGCTGAGTAATGTTCTCTTAACTCTCTGGCTTAGTTCTTGAATGTATCTTACAATTACTATATATATATATTTTTTACATATTTGTATATGTATGTATGTCTTTTACTGCAGGTTGCTTTGCATGTGGAATGGAAAATGGATTCCGAGTTTATAATGCAGATCCACTCAAAGAAAAAGAGAAACAAGGTAAAATGCTTATTTAATATTCCAGTTCTGTGTTGGAAGCTCACTCGTCTTATTTTTTTCTGTAAGATTCTTGCTTAGCTTTCCCTTTTCCTTTTGTTTGAACCTTTTTTCAAAGCCTTCCAGTAATGGAAGTCTATGCTGGACTCCTAAAAGGAGTATCATTTATGTTAATGCCCCTATCAGGTATTCAGATGCTGTTAATTTGCATAAAGGTGGCTTATTATGAAGATGTCAGACCTTTTTGTAGAGGCTGAATTGCATTAGCTGTTGCTACAGAAATGTTTATAGTCCTGAAAAAGAGAGAAAATTGGTTATTCGCAGATGGGGGAGGAGTTGCTTTGCCGCAGCAATACGAGCTGCCATCGAGAGAGATTGTACTGTTCTTGTGCAGTAATCCGGAGGATCTAGTACAAAACTTCTGCCTTCTTCCTGGAGACCTGAACATATGTTTCTTGTATTTATTCAGAGTATTGCTTGCGAGAGCCCTGTGAGTTCAGACCCCTTATAGTCTAAACTGCATAACCTTTGTGATAAAAGATCCCTCGGTAGGCTTACAGAATTTGAGAGGCTCTTAAGGTTGTAAACCTACTATTATTTCTTAAGAGAAATGACTGGGTGAGAGCTATGTTAATAGGTAACATAGTTTTTGCTTTATTTTTGTTTTTAATTGGAAAGCAAGCAGAACTGAGTCAAAAGGAAAAATGAAATTTAGTCATGTGGCTCTAATCCTAAATATAGGGGGAAGGCTGCCATGCTAAACAAGTTTCCCAGCACTTTCAGCCTGTCTTTAGCAATATAACCTGGGGTGATGAATTAGCAAGGAGACTTACAAGAGGCAAAAGCTATTTAAAAGAGCAGCTCGTATGAAACGAGGCCTGCTTTCACTTTCTAGTGCTGTAAGAGATTTCAGTCAGCATTCAGGTGGTCAGTCTGACAAATCATTTTCTGCTCTTAATACTAAATCTTTCTATGAGCAGCGAGTCTTGGAACTATAATCTGTGATAGTCTGCTAAAAGGATTCGAGTTGAGGCATGAAGTCCTGTTGAAGTCATTGTCAAACCTCTTCCTTACAGTGGCTCTGGGTGGATTTCCAGGGCTCTAGGATGCTGTAACAGTGAATAACGAAGAGTTTCTTGTGAGACAGAGTCCCTTTCCCCTTTGGGTTCTGAAAGGTCAGACTCTGCAGGATGTGCAAGTGCACAGAAAAGTTGTGTCTTTCATGTACGTTTAAAGCTACCTATCAGCTCAGCAGAGACAGTCACAGATGGATCTTGTCTATTTGTTTGACTTGTGTAATTTGGCTTTGAACCAAATCTTAATTGTTATACCCTGGCTTGTATCTCTTACACCCAAGAATCTCATGAAGTCTCCCATCCAACCATCTCCAGAGTCAGAACTGCTAAAATAACGAGTGAGTGTTTATTCTAACACAGATTCACAACATATTGTGTGTTCTTCAAGTGTGTCAGGTTATCCCTCTTACATATTTCAAGCCTTTTTATCTCAGTGATAATACCCCTTCATAACGAAATGTGTTGTTATGCTTTAAAAAAAGAAAAAAAACAAGTCAGACTTGAGAATGTGGGCAAGTTAGTTGCCTTGCCAAAAAAGGGAGAGAGGGTACTTGCACCTCTGGAGCACTTAAGAAGATTATAAAATCTAAATTAGAATTAAAAGCTGACAAAATTGTATAAGACGTAGTAGCCTCTGATTTAATGGCACATGAGTAACTATTGTCAAACCCTCTGGGCTAGAGTCCTGTTGTGCTAAAAACCGCCAACATGCGTGCTTTCTGTACTAGATTGATATCTATGATGATGCACTTACAGATGAGACACCATCGTAGATATCACTCTGTTTTAAGTATGTTTAGGTGTGTACCTTCCGTAAAGAATCCTTAGCTCCTAACTTTTCTTTTTTTTTTTTTTGAATGAGACAATTTCTTGTAAGTATTGGAAAAGAAATGGAGTTGAAGGGGGGGAACTGGTGGAAAAAGGGATAGTGGCCAAATACCGTTGTGTTGTTCAGGAACGGAACTCAGCAGGCAGAAGTAGTGTTGAAGAAACCACAAGGAGCTGTATGAAATCCAAGGCTCTACTCCTCCAACACGAATATCTTTCCAGTCATTTGTCTTTACCATTGTATGGTCAAGTCCAAACATGGATTCCTCATCCAGAAAGATTGTAGTGCTTCTTAACGTCTAACTAAATCTCCCTTCCTCTTATCCTTGATGCGTATGTCTAAATCTTTCCATTGTAGTACTTCTCCCCACCTCCTCAGACATTTTTGCTCTTCTTTCCTATCCCTGCTCCTGTTCCTTTTGTTGCCTTATGAAACGTCAACCTTCCCTCTAGCTTTGAAATAGTTGACTAGTTTCTTCTGTCTTTGTTTCTGGAACCTGCCAGTGCGTGGAGGTATTGAACAGTTTCTTGAAGGAGAGGATCGTCTTTTGCACAGATCATGTGCCCTGAAGGCCACGGTTGTGGCTTCTCATCCTCAGTTCCTTCTCCCGAGTGGAATGCCGAGCTTCCCCCCAAGTTCTGTAAACAAAACAAAACCCCCCAGCCAGATGCCATCAAATAGAAGAATTTTTTTTATTGTAAAAATCCCCTGGTTGATACTTTGTCCTTTCATTTGCACCACAGCATAGCATCTTATCTTATTCCC